>NC_057804.1:77603672-77903672 GCF_018294505.1 Triticum aestivum
TAATAAAATTAAAAATGATTTAATAAAATTAATTATTAATTAATTAATTAATTAATTAATTAATTAATTAATTAAGTTAATTAATCCTGATTAGATTAACCTAATCACTAATTAAATTAACTAATCTGTAATTATACTAAACAGAGAATGACAGGTGGGTCCCACTGGACCCACATGTCAGGGTTGACCAAGTCAACCCTGTTGACTGCTGACGTCAGCATGACATCATGCTGACGTCATAAATTCGTTTTCAAATTAAATAATTAATTAATTAAATTCCAGAAATTAATATAATCTTTAGAAAATCATATCTTTTAATCCGTAACTCGGATTAAAATATTTTCAACACGAAAGTTGCTCAGAACGACGAGACGATTCCGGATACGCAGTCCGTTCGTCCGCCACACCCCTCTAACCTATCGAACCCGCAACTTTCCCCCTCCGGCTCCTCTGCCCGAAAACACGAAACACGGGGAATACTTTCCCGGATGTTTTCCCCCCTTCACCGGTATCACCTACTACCGCGTTAGGGCACACCGAACACCGCGTACTGCCTTGTTATATTTTGTGATGCTTTGTTTGCTCTGTATTCATCATTTCTTCCCCCTCTTCTCTCCGGTAGACTACGAGACCGACGCTGCTGCTGCCCAGTTCGACTACGGAGTTGACGACCCCTCTCTCTTGCCAGTGCAACCAGGCAAGCCCCCCCCCTTGATCACCAGATATCGCCTATTCTACTCTATACTGCTTGCATTAGATTAGTGTAGCATGTTACTGCTTTCATTAATCCTATTCCGATGCATAGCCTGACATTGTCGCTACATCTGTTGATACCTTACCTGCAATCCTAAATGCTTAGTATAGGATGCTAGTTTATCATCATTGGCCCTACATTCTTGTCAGTCTGCCATGCTATACTACTGGGCTGTGATCACTTCGGGAGGTGATCACGGGCATATACTATATACTTTACACTGTTACATTACCTGTGATACTATTCGGAGTTGGGGGCTGAAGGGGTAGGTGGCTCCATCCAGGTAGTGGTGGGCCTGGGTTCCCGACGGCCCCCGACTGTTACTTTGTGGCGGAGCGGCAGGGCAGGTTGAGACCACCTAGGAGACAGGTGGGCCTGGCCCTGTTCGGCGTTCGCGGATACTTAACACGCTTAACGAGATCTTGGTATTTGATCTGAGTCTGGCTACGAGCCTATACGCACTAACCATCTACGTGGGAGTAGTTATGGGTATCCCGACGTCGTGGTATCAGCCGAAGCACTTCAGACGTCAGCGACGGAGCGGCGCGCGCCGGGTTGGACTGCGTTAACGCAACTTCCTTTGTAATGGAGGTTGCTAGGTCTGCTCACCGGCCGCGTACGCAACGTGCAGGTGTGCTCAGGGCGATGGGCCTAGACCCCTGCGCGCTTAGGTTTAGACCGGCGTGCTGGCCTCTCTGTTGAGCCTAGGTGGGGCTGCGACGTGTTGATCTTCCGAGGCCGGGCATGACCCAGGAAAGTGTGTCCGGCCAAATGGGATCGAGCGTGTTGGGCTATGTGGTGCACCCCTGCAGGGAAGTTAATCTATTCGAATAGCCATGATCTTCGGTAACAGGACGACTTGGAGTTGTACCTTGACCTTATGACAACTAGAACCGGATACTTAATAAAACACACCCTCCCAAGTTCCACAGACAACCCGGTGATCGCTTTTCCGCAGGGCGACGAGGAGAGGATCGCCGGGTAGGATTATGCTACCTGGATATGCGATGATACTTGGAGATGCTACTTGGAGATGCTACATTGGAGATGCTACTTGGAGGACTTTAATCTACTCTCTTATACATGTTGTAAGACGGAGGCTGCCAGAAGCGTAGTCTTCGATAGGACTAGCTATCCCCCTCTTATTCTGGCATTCTGCAGTTCAGTCCACCGATATGGCCTCCTTACACATATACCCATGCATATGTAGTGTAGTTCCTTGCTTGCGAGTACTTTGGATGAGTACTCACGGTTGCTTTCTCCCCCCTTTTCCCCCTTTCCTTTCTTTCTGGTTGTCGCAACCAGATGCTGGAGTCCAGGAGCCAGACGCCACCGTCGACGACGTCTACTACCCCGGAGGTGCCTACTACTACGTGCAGCCCGCTGACGACGACCAAGAGTAGTTAGGAGGATCCCAGGCAGGAGGCCTGCGCCTCTTTCGATCTGTATCCCAGTTTGTGCTAGCCATCTTATGGCAACTTGTTTAACTTATGTCTGTACTCAGATATTGCTGCTTCCGCTGACTCGTCTATGATCGAGCACTTGTATTCGAGCCCTCGAGGCCCCTGGCTTGTATTATGATGCTTGTATGACTTATTTTATTTTTAGAGTTGTGTTGTGATATCTTCCCGTGAGTCCCTGACCTTGATCGTACACATTTGCGTGCATGATTAGTGTACGATTAAATCGGGGGCGTCACACTCGTGGACCCCTTGAGCACCCCCCGACCGACTTCTTTCGCCTATATAGTCCCACGTACCCTAAAAACATCCACGTAGAAGATAGATCGGGAGTTCCGCCGCCGCAAGCCTCTATAGCCACCAAAAACCTCCCGGGATCCCTTCCCGGCACCCTGCCGGAGGGGGGATCCTTCACCGGTGGCCATCTTCATCATCCCGGCGCTCTCCATGACGAGGAGGGAGTAGTTCACCCTCGAGGCTGAGGGTATGTACCAGTAGCTATGTGTTTGATCTCTCTCTCTCTCGTGTTCTCTCTCGTGTTCCCTCTATGGCACGATCTTGATGTATCCCGAGCTTTGTTATTATAGTTGGATCTTATGATGTTTCTCCCCCTCTACTATCTTGTGATGAATTGAGTTTCCCTTTGAAGTTATCTTATCGGATTGAGTCTTTTATGAGAACACTTGATGTATGTGTTGCCGTGTTTATCTGTGGTGACAATGGGATATCATGTGCCTCTTGATGTATGTTTTGGTGACCAACTTGCGGGTTCCACCCATGAACCTATGCATAGGGGTTGGCACACGTTCTTGACTCTCCGGTAGAAACTTTGGGGCACTCTTTGAAGTACTTTGTGTTGATTGAATAGATGAATATGAGATTGTGTGATGCATATCGTATAATCATGCCCACGGATACTTGAGGTGACAATGGAGTATCTAGGTGACATTAGGGTTTTGGTTGATTTGTTTCTTAAGGTGTTATTCTAGTACGAACTCTTGAATAGATTGATCCGAAAGAATAACTTTGAGGTCGTTTCGTACCCTACCATAATCTCTTCGTTTGTTCTCCGCTATTACTGTCTTTGGAGTGACTCTTTGTTGCATGTTGAGGGCTTGTTATATGATCTATCTATGTTATTATTGTTGAGAGAACTTGCACTAGTGAAAGTATGAACCCTAGGCCTTGTTTCCTATCATTGCAATACCGTTTACGCTCACTTTTATTGCTTGCTACCTTGCTGTTTTTATAATTTCAGATTACAAATACCTTTATCTACTATCTATTTTGCACTTTTATCACCATCTCTTCGCCGAACTAGTGCACCTATACAATTTACCATTGTATTGGGTGTGTTGGGGACACAAGAGACTCTTTGTTATTTGGTTGCAGGGTTGTTTGAGAGAGACCATCTTCATCCTACGCCTCCTACGGATTGATAAACCTTAGGTCATCCACTTGAGGGAAATTTGATACTGTCCTACAAACCTGTGCACTTGCAGGCCCAACAACGTCTACAAGAAGAAGGTTCTGTAGTACACATCACTATTATGTTATTTTCCTTGCTCTTTTTTGACTTTGCCATGTCAAGCCGTACCCACAACACAAAAGAAAAAAAATCCCTCTTCAGAACTCATCGATGCATGATACAGACAAGCAATACTTTGATGTAAGACAACCATATGAGGATGGAATATGTAAGAAAAACAGGACGACATGTCATATTCACAGCTACGATGTGCAAACTAAGCAGAAGGATTTTCAAGAAAATAGAAGTAATGCAAGCTAGACACCATATGAAAGTTGCAACCAATATTACTCTGCCAAGTTAAAAATGTCTTGTCATAAGTGGCAATTCGAAAAATTAGAAGCAGTACAACATAGAAATCAATGCAAGATGCAACCACTATCAAACTGCCATGTTAAAAGCGTCCAATCATAAGTGACTGATGCGGGATACACAACAGCAGTACTTTGATGTAAGAACATGGTATGATAGATAGATGCAGTGTATTTTAGACACAGAAAGCCATGTCATATGCACATGTATAACGTATAAACTCAGCAGGTGCAATTTGATCAAAATAGAATAAATACAGGCTATACAACATATGCAACATGAAACCAATTATCACACTGTCAACTTAGAGCAAGCACCTGCGATGGTGGAGTATGGGAGATGAACTCATCATGTAGACTTGGGACTTCAGCTTCATTAGCAGTAGCAGTGGCAAATCTAGAGAGTCCCTGTTTGCGTCGGTGTGGAGGACCACCAACATCCCCTAACTTACTCTTTTCCTTCCTATTTTCTGATATTGCCTTATGAAGTCAAAACCACAAGAAGATGAATAAAATTAGCTCTGCATAACTGGTTGATGCATGATACAGATGAACACTACTTTGATGTAAGGCAAGCGCATGATAGGAGGATGGAATATATACAAAAAAAGACAACATTTCATATTCACACATACGATAGGAGGATGGAATATGTATGAAAAAACAGTAAGTGGAAGGCATTTCAACAAAATTAGAAGAAATGAAAGCTTGGCACCATATGAACATGCAACCAATATCACTCTATCAGGTAAAAAGTGTCTCGTCGTAAGTGCCATTTAAAGAAATTAGAAGCAGTACAAGCTAGAAGACAATGCAAGATGCAACCTACATCACAGTCCCAAGTTAAATGTGTCTTATGGGTAAGTGATCGTTATAGGTATAAGTTGTAAGCTACGCAGATGCAATTCAACATAATCAGAAGCAATACAAACTAGACATCATACGTAAAACGCAACCACATATAATAGTTCCAAGTAAGAGCAAGCACCTGTGATGGTGGAGTAGGGGAGATGTGCTCATCATGTACACGTATGTTCTAGAAATAGGAACACGTGTCATATTCACAGGCATTATGTGTAAAGTAAGCAGATGCAACTCAAGTTAGAAGCAATACAAGCTAGACATCATACACAACATGCAACCACATATAATAGTGCCAAGTTAGAGCAAGCACCTGTGATGGTGGAGTAGGGGCGATGTGCTCATCATCTACATAGCTACTTTGACTGTCCAGCCTTGTGTTGTCTTGTGAATCTTGTTGGGAGGATGGCGGAGTAGAATCTGTAGAGACCCGTGTTTGAGTTGCTCCGAAGGACCACCATCATCCACTGCCGAACTAATTTCCTTTAGCTATAATGATTTTGCATTGTGAAGTCAAACCAATAAGAAAAAGGAATTAAATTTGCTCTTCAGAACTCATTCATGCATGATACTGATGAACACTACTCGGATGAAAGACAAACACATCATGCGAGGATGGAATATGTATGAAAAAAGGATGGCATGACATATTCACACCTATGATGTGGTAACTAAGCAGAAGGCATTTCAACAAATTAGAAGCACTGTAAGCTAGACACCATATGAAAGATGCAACCAATATCACTCTGCCAAGTTCAAACTGAGTGGCGTTTCAACAAATTAGAAGCAGTGCATGCTAGAAATCATATGCAAGACACAACCAATATCACAGTGGCGACTTAAAGGTGCCTTATCATAAGTGACTGATGAGGGATATGCAAGAACAGTAGTCTGATGTAGAAACAGGAACATATGTCATATTCACAGGCATTATGTGTAAAGTAAGAAGATGCAATTCAACAAAGTTAGAAGCAATACAAGCTAGACATCATACGCAACATGCAACCACATATAATAGTGAGAAGTTAGAGCAAGCAACAGTGATGGTGGAGTAGGGGAGATGTGCTCATCATCTACACAGCTACGTTAACTGTCTAGCCTTGCGTTGTCTTGTGAATCTTGTTAGGAGGATGGCAGAGTAGAATCTGTAGAGAACCTTCGTTTTAGTTGCTCGGAAGGACCACCATCATCCAATGCCTTGCCAATTTCCTTCAGCTTTATTGATTTTGCATTGTGAGGTCATACCGACAAGAAAAAGGAATATAATTTGCTCTTCAGAACTCATTCATGCATGATACTGACGAACACTACTCTGATGAAAGGCAAAGTCATGATACGAGGATGGAATATGTACGAAAAAATAGACGGCTTGACATATTCACACTTATGATGTGGTAACTAAGTAGAAGGCACTTCAACAAATTAGAAGCACTGCAAACTAGACACCATATGGAAGGTGCAATCAATATCACTCTGCCAAGTTAAAACAGTCTCGTCATAGGTGGCGTTCATCAAACTAGAAGCAATACATGCTAGAAATCATATTCAAGACGCAAACCAATATCACACTGCCAACTTAAAGGTGTCCCATCATAAGTGATTGATGCAGGATACACAAGAAGAGTAGTTTCATGTAATAACATGGTGTGATAGACAGATATAGTATGTACCCAAAACAGGAAAGCGTGTCATATTCACATGTATCATGTGCAAGCTAAGCAGATGCAGTTTACACTAATTAGGAGCAATACAAGCTAGACACCATATGCAACATGCAAGCAGATATCACACTGCCAAGTTAGAGCAAGCACCTTGGATGGTGGAGTAGGGGAGCGGAGACTTGGACCTTGTAATGCACTATCAGTACAAGGAGAATTGGTACAGATTCTCCGTTTACATTGCTGCAGAGGACCACCATCATTGCCTTCCTTACTCTTTTCCTTCCTCTTTCTTGATTTTGCCTTGTCAAGTCAAACCCACAAGAAAAAGGAATAAAATTTGCTCTTCAGAACTCATTGATGCATGATGCTGACGAACACTACTTTCATGTAAGGCGGCCGCATGATAGGACGATGGAATATGTATGAAAAACAGGACAGCGTGACATATTGACATGTATGATGTATAAAGTGTAAACTAAGCACAAGGTGCTTGAACTTGTTAGAATCAATGCAAGCTAGAAACCATATGAAAGATGAAACCAATATCACTCTGCCAAATTAAAAGGGTGCTTGAACTTGTTAGAATCAATGTAGTATGTACCAAAAACAAGAAGGCATGTCATATTCACATGTATAATGTGTAAGATAAGGAGATGCAATTTAACAAATTAGGAGCAATACAAGCTAGGCACCATATGCAACATGCAACCAGATATCACACTGCCATGTTAGAGCAAGCACCTTGGGTTGTGGAGTAGGGGAGATGAGATTTGGAACTAGCACTACAATATGAGTAGCAGGAGAATCTGCAGAGATCATCTGTTTCGGTTGCTCCAGAGGACTACCATCATTCTGTTCCTTCGTCCTTTCAGATTTTGCCTTGTCAAGTAAACACACAAGAAAAAGTAATGAAATTCACACTTCCAAATTCGTTGATGCATGATACTGACGAACACAACTTTTATGTATGGCAACCACATTGTAGGAGGATGGAATATGTATGAAAAATGCTAAGCAGAAGGCATTTCAACAAATTGGAAGCAATGCAATCTAGACACCATATGAAAGATCCAACCAAAATCACTCTACCAAGTTAGATGTGTCCCATTATAAGTGGCACTTCAACTAATTAGAGGCAATACATGTTTGAAATGATATGCAAGATGCAACCAATATTACACTGTCAACTTGAAGGTGTATCGTCAGAAGTGATTGATGAGGGATACACAAGAAAAGTAGTTTGATGTAAGAACATGGTTAATAGAAAGACATAGTCTGTACCAAAAACAGGAAGGCATGTCATATTCACAGGTATAATGTGTTAACTAAGAAGATGCAATTTACCCTAATTAGAAGCATTACAAGGTAGACACCATATGCAACATGCAACCACATATCACACTGCCAAGTAAGAGCAAGCACCTGTGATGGTGGTGTGGGGGAATTGCGGTGATCAACTAGAGAGCTACTTTGACTATCTTCATTTAGCCTTGCTGTTTCTTGAGAATCATGTGGGGAGGATGACACTGCACTCTTTAAACGAGTAGGGCGTCTCACAGTAACCCACTCGGGTGACTGTCTCATCATAAGTGATTGACGAGGGATACAAAAGAGCATTAATTTGATGTACGAACATGGTTAATAGACATATGTAGTATCTATCAAAAACAGGAAGGCATGTCGTTATCAAAGGTATAATGTGTAAAGTAAGCAGATGCAATTTAACCAAATTGGAAGCAATACAAGATAGACACCATATGCAACATGCAACCACATTTGACAGTGCGAAGTTAAAGCAAGCACCTGGGATGGTTGTGTGTGGCAATTGAGATCATCAACTGCAGAGCTACGTTTACTGTCTCCAACTGCTGACACTGCACCCATTAGAGCACTGAAATGCTTAGTGCTTATCTTCAAATTACACTGGAGCGACTTCTATCTTTTCTTTTCTGCATTCATCAACACTGCGTCAGAGTCTGAAATGCCCATGCATAAAAAAACAATAGTGTGAGTATGGGTGAAGTGTGTGCACAATTAGTACGGTGTAAAGGTAGCAGATAGCAGGTCGGTGAGAAATAAATGACGGGAGACATATGATAGCTCTACAACATGCATGGCACACTAAATTACTACAGGATTCTATGAAAATAACAGTCGACTGAAAACAAGTAGGCCAGTCCATTTTTTTGCACCGTCCGATGTACAAAGAATGGGCAGATCGCCTTCATCTACCTCCAGCCAGTCAGTGTTGACGATCTTCCTCGAAACGCCAGCGACCATCGGCCCAGTATTCCTCCCTTGCATGCGCCCTCCCCTTGACCTCACCGCACCTCCGTGCTTGGCACCGCCCCCGACCATCCATTCAAGCCCCGCCGACCTCCAGATCGGGCGCAAGCAGCTCTTGCGCCCCACGCCCCTATGATAGACACCGATGCGCCGCTTCCCCGAGGAACAGGCGGACTAGGTGCTCCGTGCGCCTAAGCGGGTGCTACTTCTTTTAATTGCGGTTTGACTGACCCTGAATTGAAATCCAGGCGGCTACTGACCTCCAGCAAAGGTGAAATAGTAAAGGAAGGAAACCTTATGCATTTAGTATCACGAAGAAGATGCAGTAAGAAGCGCTCAACTAGTTTCTTTTGTGGGATGAATACGGTGTGAGCAGAGACGCAAGATTTGCACGAATAAGGGAAGAGGAGTACCTCTTTCTGCTGGCAGTGTTGTGTCCTCCTTCTGTTTTTCCAACGATCTTCTTGTGGTTCACTGGAAATGAGAAGTTGTGGAGGATGGTGGAGCCTTGGAGGAACCCATGGCCAAGTTGTTGAGTGTGGTGTGGTGGCCGTATGTCGGCGGCGGGGAACCAGATCCGAGGCGGCGAACAACGGCATAGCGGGAACAACTCTGGTGCGGTGGACGGTTGCGATAGTGGAGCGGCAGCAATGAGGCGCAGGACGGCGTGGTCGGAGTGGTTCTGGTACGGCGCACGTCGGCGTTGGTGTCGTGGAGGCAGCTCCGCCTGGGCTTCAGCTGCTAAGTCCTTGAGGGCGTTGCGGTTTCGGTTGCATTGGACGGTCGGGGTACCGGCTCCGGCGTGATGGAGGAGGGTGGCGGTGGATTGGCCACTATGGAGTGGAGGACGGAGGAGGCTGGGGTTTCGCGGCTGGTGGAGAGGGCGTTTTGGCGCCCACGGAGTATGAATGGGGAAACGGAGGGAGGCGAGGAACTAAGGGGGAACAATGTATCGGTTTGAGATGCGCTTGTTTGAAATTTGGGGAAAGTTACAAACTTTGCCCCCACCTAAAATTTTGGACATATTGCAGGTTGGGGGTAGGACAGTAATCTCAAGTGTCCCAAATGTGGGCGGGATAGATTTCGGCCGAGGGCATGGGTGTTTAGGCACCCACGGCGTATGAATGCTTCTCGGAGGCAGTTGAGACTGGCGTCTTGGTGAAGTTACAAACCTACCCCGGTTTAGACCTTTGGACATCGGCCGAGAGGCTACATGGGCCAGAGTCAGGACAGTAATTTCCAACCACCAAACATTAGTCTCGTGCGGTTTCGGGTGACCACAGGCCTATTTGGCGCTTCGTTCAATATTTGGGAGTAGAAGCATTAACGTTTTCGGTTCTCTTGAATTGAACTTTCAGGATTTGTCAAACGTCACAAATCTTTACTCTTGAAAATCCTAAAGCTACGATTATTTTGGAATGGAGGGGGTACATTTGAATATACATATACATTGTACACGAGTATATATTAAAAAATATGCAACTTACCTCAGTTCATGCATGGTTCCAGATATAATCTCCTTGGTTGCAAAAAAAGTTAGATATGCGTATGAATATATATAGCATGTTCAAACTCACAACAAAGATTGATGCCCCCTTTTACATTTGATTTACAAATGCCATTATCTCGGGTTCAAATAGATGAATGCACTTCCTTTTACCAAGGTAGACGGTGAGTGGTCAAATTAATTTCGTAGTTTGCACAAGTAATTAGTACGCTCATTTTGCTCAAGAAGTTATGTTTACCAAGGCATTAATTAGAACGAATGCATGAATGACCACTAAGGCTACTCATAAGGGTGCTTGGATCCAAGGGATTTATTTTAGTCTGACTAAAAATAGTCTAAAGTTCCAAGCACCCCTTACTAAAGAGGGGCTAAAACTAGTCTTGAGACTAAAATTTTTTAGTCAGGGGTACCCCTACTAAAATGTGGATTAGTCCTCTCTCTCCTCATTTAAATCCTCTCCTTTAACACATGCGAGTTCTGCATTGGAGGGTTTGGAGGATAATAAATGCTCATTAACTTTATTTTAGTCTCTTTAGTATTTGGATCCAAGCATGGGTGAGGCTAGCAAGTTTTAGTCCTACTACTTTTAGTCATGGGACTAAAACGTATCATAGCACCCTCTAGTATCATGCATATGATACTAGTATATGATACTACCTCCATAGTGCATAGTAACATAAAGTAGTATCATAGATGACCATATTTATTGCCATGCATGACACAAAGTAGCAGGCATTTAACATGATACGGTATCTACCTATGTTACTCTAACCCTCTCTCTCTTATTTAATTGTGTGCCACATAAGCATGTTTGCTAGTCCCAAGTGCATGTTACCGGTTATGTTACCCCCACTATGGCCAGCCTAAATTTCCATGAACTTCTACATGCATTGGTGAGTTTCCTCTTGACACTGCTTGCATCGGGTGATCTAACGCACCTCGAAATCCAACATGTAATGGTACTACTACTAGTAGTAGAATTGGGACTTATCAAATGGAAAAACAAATGTTTTTAGATGAGCCCTATAAACTCTAGTGGGTACGTACTCCGTAAAAACAGATTTTTTCCAAAACTAAGTCGCTCCCTTTCATGAATTCTGTAGTATACTCCTTCGTCGACGCTCCCTTTCATGAATTATGTACTTCATGTTGCCGACATGTGGGACATATAGCAACCGGGTCGATGTGTCAAGCACCAAATAATAGTGCAAAACAGTAGGGGGACGCACCCCACTCATATCGGCCCAGTAGTAGTAATGAGCAATGAGACGTCAAATCACAATGTCGCACCTTCCTAGACGGACGAAGCAACCATTATTTCACACTTTGGTTCGCCATCATCTCAAACCACGTAGTATTGCTTCTGCCTCAAGAGGGACACGGGCATCGCCTTGGTACATCATGACACGTGGGACCGCATGACGGGCCATGCTCCCCCGCCGATCGCTCAGTAAAATCACCTCATTTTTACCATACTTCCTCCGTAACGGTTTACATGGCATGCACGTCGTTCTAGGTTGAGAATTTAACTGGCTATATATATGATGAACAGTACTCTTGACTTCTAAAAAAGTATACTTTTGTATAGTAGTAGTATCGATGGATTGCGCCATGGAGCAAAAATTGAAATAAAAAAAAGATGATACATATAGAGAGCGCTCGTCGCCAAATTATGCATATAGTACTATTAAAAAAGCTAGTACGTGCTTAATTGGGGTGCTAAATTCTATTAAAGAAATACCAGTAGTATGTACATACTGAGGAGTTAAAGTAAGGAGAAGAAACATAACATAGTTCTGCTGGGGGCTCAGCACAATACACCCCTCAAATTAAACTAAGCACACCTAGAATTAAACTATGTAACTAATCCGGTAGACACTGCATTAGAACCACCATGAGCAACGATACTGACACCTTACTCACTCAGACTCCTCGTCCATGTCCTCGACTTCGTCCTTGTCCCTCTTCCTCTTGGCCAATACTTCTTTGCTTGAACCGCACACTTGGCTCTTGCTCTTCATCCAACCCTTGTAGATATTGAAACAAAGGTAGCCATCCATTGCAGCGTAGTGGATGTGGTCTATATCTAGTACATTCCGCTGCCATGCATGACGATGAAACGTGTAATGAGGTTTCTCCAGTTTACCGTACGAAGGATGAACCATGGCTCCTGCCAGGGTCAACATTGAAGGCTGGCCATCAGAGGGCAGCAGCCGATTCTTCTGGAGGTCGAAGGGGTTGCCTACAACGAGGCCTATCCGACCCAGGACTTCTTTGTCGTTTGTAAAGTCTACAGTAACGAATTTGACTAGGTTGCTCTCAAGGAAGTTCTTAAAATCTAGGCATTCAACGTCGGCATGGCATATGTGGTAGACCAAGCATAAGTCATGCACGCAAACCTGGATCACGACGGGCTTCTTCCTCTCTTTGTCCTTTAGATCCTTCTCTCGTCCCAGGACTGTGGTGTACTCAACATCTAGCCCAGTGACCCACTCATCATGTGAGTTTTTGAACATGCGTCTAAAGCGAGAAAGGCATCCTATCACCGTCGCAGAAGAACGGGTGTAGATGATGTCGAACTCATCGTTGGTGATGGTTCTAACCTTGTACTCACCGCCGATCATGGAGATTTGGGAAGCCATGGATTTGGGAGGAGGGTTAGGATTAGTGGAACTGCCGTAATGTGAAAGGATAGGACGACTAGGAGCGAACCGCCATAATATTAAAGGACGTATGGGGACGAGTAGGAGCAAACTGCCAGCGTGTGAACGGCAGGGTAGTGGCTTTCCATTCTCCCATGATATGGGCTTCTGAGAGCCCTTTGATCTGAGATCGAACGGTTGCATGGCGTGATTCTAGACCTATGGGTGAATATCCTATCCTGGAGGGTTATTCTGCAAATTTTCAGCAACTTAGCATGCGACCATTTGATATCAGATCCAAGGGCTTCCAGCAGCCCGTATCATGGTCGTGCTTACCATGCCCGTCGCGTCACTCGTGCAGTCGTGCCCTTGGAGATTTAACACGGTGCGTTAGGCTATCTGATGTTGGCATGTCATATATAGTCATCACTTAGTCACTCATACTACAACAAGGTTAGCTATAAGGTTGGTTATAAGTGTATTTTTTTACTTCTCTCTATCTCTTTCTTCATACTCCCTCCGTCCCACAATATAAGAACATTTTTGACACTAGTGTAGTGCCAAAAACGTTCTTATATTATGGGACAGAGGGAGTAGTATTTATTGCATTTGCCAAGGAGTCACCTCTTCCAATGAAATGGTGTGCTTATTAGTTTTTTGTTGCTAAGTTTGCTTCATTTAATTAGCTATAGACTCAAAATTGTCTTTTCACCTAGGTACACACACTTAGCACCGTTTCTTCCTTGGATCACCAAACTTGCCACATCAGACTTTATGCCTATGTGGCAAGCTTAGAACTTGTAGGAGCAAGTAAGTACAATAGTGCGCTTTACATGGCATTTTTGCATATGTGGAGGAAAGAGAGGCAAGGAAAAAGTGGAGAAGTGAGCTCTCATGCAAGAGGCAGCCTTTACTACATGGTGGAGCATTGGGAGAGGCACCTGTATGGAGGTGGTCAGGAATCAGTAGACACACGCTGGTCATAGCGCCGCAGTTAAAATGATAGATGGCAAGTCAAATCACGGGGCCCCATCTGTCCAGCAGTAACTCGCTGTCAAATCACACAACCATACGTTTGCAACAGCCTACTCCCTCATCTTCTCGCGTCTCTGTCGAACCGACTAGGCGGAACTGCCCCGCCTACCATGTAGGAAAAGCCCCGCCCTCGACTTTTAAATACAACTACATTCGCTTAAGAATCCAATGATATACTTTTTGTGACATAGTAACTCATATTTAGTTAGTCAAATGGATGACCTAGAACTACGTGCACGCCCTATAAACCGAGACGCCTATAAATAAAAAACCAAGACGCCTAAAAATAAAAAAACCGAGATAGAGAGGGTAGTTCAGCACATATCTTTTTAGATCAATATAGTCGGAATTCACCAAGGAGCAAAACCAAGTGGTAGGCTGCTCATGTCGTGTTGGCGTAGCAACTCAAGCAGGGTCAGTCCGCACATGAAATGGCGACACACTTAACAGGACCCCTTTGGCCAACATGTGGCTCATCCATCGTCTTGTTCCATGTGCGATGCACCAAATTACAGTTCAGAGTAGCGGTTGGAATTGGAGGCACCCCAGTCGTAGCGCGGCAGTAGTAGAAAATGAGCGATGAGGGGTCAAATCACAAAGCCCCACCTTTCCCGCATTAAGTTGGACGGACGACGCAAGCATCATTTCACTCTAGGGCACAAGAGCATAAAGAAAAGAGAAAACAATGATGTGTGCAGCAGCTACCTAGGGCACCCTAGGGTAGGGGTCTCCACTACAGATCCTTTTTTTTTTTGAAAGCGCCTCCACTACAAATCGGCTTCTCCCTTGTCCTATTAAAGAAAACCGATGATGAGTGTGGCGGTAGGGTTTGTAGGAGTACTACAGCATGCGGGGCCACGTCGTAGTAAATGGGTTCGAGTCGACGCATGTGTGGGCCACTTGGTTTTACGGGAACGAGGCAGCATTTTGGGTTCGGGGACCAGTGGAGATATAGTACGTACAAAAAATTTTGGACGTGGGTTCGACCGAAAGGCAATGATGCATTGAATGCATGAGATCTCGAAACCAAATTATGAATAAATACACACTATAGCATGTAAAACTTTGAGAAATATATGCATGATGTAGATGTTCGTTTAGTTCTTATAGTTCATCTCATTCAAAATCAATTAGTTTTATAAAAATGTTAAGATTCATGGGGTTGTGCATTGTAAAGCATAAAGTAAAAAACAAATAATGGCAATTTCATTTAGAAAAAAAATCAATTATGATACAGAAGATTCTAGAACAAAGGAGAAGTGCTTGTGTTTTGAGGTTTGTGCATTATGCTTAAGTTCAACCATGGAGTCTTATAAATTGTACATGTGGCAGATCTGGTGGAATGTTGATGATATCCAACGGCCAGTAGTGCTCGGATTTGCCATCTCTGCACTGTCGGATTAGCTTCATCCAGCGACCATCTTTCTAAGTTATTGGCACACTATATAGTTCTTGTTCCATAGTTGCATGTTTTGGAAAAAATCTACTAGTGGGTTGTACTATCTATTTAGGAATATTAGATGTATACATGGAAGTTGTAGGGAAAGATATGACATGGAGAATCTCAATTCCTATGAGTAGGGATTGGAAAAGAGATGTCATTTGGTTCACATCATAGGTACTTTTCTATTGAATCTAGAGATGACATGTATCTCAATTCCTATGAGGAGGGATTAGAAAAGAGATGTAATTTGGTTCATATCATAGGAACTTTTCTATTGAATATACGCTAATGTTTACTTTCCTTTAAAATTAAGGGAGTATAGGAATCCATTCATATGAACCAAGTGGCTCTAAAGCTATAGATATGATATCATGTTTATTTCCTTTGAAATGTGGAGTATATGAATCTATTCCTATGAACCAATTGGCTCTAAAGGAAAAAATCCTATAAAAATCATATCATATAGAGTTCCTATGATATTCCTCGACACAAAAGGATGGTTGAAATTGTTGCGGGTGATACGATGGTCTTTTTTTGTAGACTCCTCCACCATCTTTATAGTTACCTCTCAAAGATGAATGAAATGATATATACAGGGTATTCTACATGTGCAATTTGGTACACGAAAACTCGGTAAAAGTTTGCGAGGTTCGAATTTTCAATAAAGCTATATGCACTGCATTTTGGAACGGAGGGAGCATATGACAGTTGCTAACACTCAGTGGAAGATTTGTGTGTAGGAGGAGTGGCTGTTCTGTTAAATGACATGGCAAAACTGACACTGTCGGATGCTGATCTAACGGTTCTTATGGCGTTCGTCAGGAAAATGCTTGTGGCAAACGTTTGTCAGATAATGATTTATGGACACATGCATTGCATTGATACGTGTCCCCCTCTCTCTCACGCACACGCACCCTCACGAGTCACGACTCTCCCGAGTCCCCTCGCAGACTCGCACGTCGCACCCACCATCTATCTGCAGGTAGACGTCACGCACACATGTGCTCTTCACACCCTACCCTTAGAACTTCTAAAAACAAAAGACATCGCGCACATTTTATTTTAGCTCACACATCACGCACTTATACTATTACTCTTGCGGCGAACGTTCTTTGGGCATAGTATATTGTACTCTCACGAAGAGAAGCGGTGCACGCACGCACTAGTTCTCTCACACCCACTCGCTGGTACACGTAGGAGCACATTTTTTTGAAGCTGGTACAACAAAATCACTCCACTATATATAAGCAGGAGCCTTAGCGCTTGCTTTACTAGGGTTCCTCTCATTCACTCTCTCATGCTCTCCAGATCTAAGCAAGACATAGGTGGCCACACTCTCTCTCAGCTCACGTCTGGTCACAAATCCGGCTGGACAACCTCGACCGGGGCAGGGGTGTAGGTGCATCGTTCATGCTGTCGTTGGCGGCGAGGGAGGAGACCAACGGCTGCCCGCGCGTCCTGATCGGCGGCCATGCCATTCTCCCCGAGAGAGCGCCAGCTCAGGAGGGCCTCCGGCCCCTTCTTCCTCCCCGCGGTATTGTGGCCAAGATGTGGCCTCCCGACGCCGTCTTTGCCACATGCCGACGACCCTCAGGTATATATTCCTTCGAAACCTGCCTTGCTCTACTGCCCCAGCTCCCTTCGTGTGGATCTTTTTCTATTTCCGTCCGCTATTCCAAAGCCACCTAGACTTTTACTATTATTAGAGGTAAAGCTAGTTCATACAGTCGACTCTAAGAGTTGGTTCAAACAGGGAAGAAAGTGGGAAAGCTGTAGCATGAGTCTAGGACTTGGTTCTAAGAGGAAATGGGGGAAAGTAGTAGATACTGGCTACCCAACCGTCTCTTGGTTGAAAAGACAAAGATAGCATGGTGGATGGCGAAGGGTGGGGGGAAGTGGACCTATCTCTTGGTTGAAAAAGGAAAGAAAGTGACGGGTGTTGGGGGACAACGCAAATGAAAATGAGCAGGTCTAGATTTCCTGTGCTCACATAGGAAAATGTCACCGAGGAGATAAAAATGGGACAAATGCAGACATGCGGCCTGAGTGTTTGCCGCTCTCGGAAGCCACATCTGCCTCACCACTTTGTGTCCCTGCTGTTTCTACGCCCATATCGCTACCTTTAATGTAAAATCAAATGAAGCATTAAGCAATGCCACCTAATGTCACTATAAGTAATGGTCTAGTGCCGTTCATAAATTGAAGCAATGCCACCACCATTTTATGGAGTGCTTCCGTCTTGCTTTATTTCCCATGAATTGTGTTTTTGCAGTTACACTTAAATCTCACACCGCTAACATTGCTTCATCCCAGTGGAACTGCACAAATTTGATTGCACATTTACTGACCATGTGCTACTCTCATGACAGTAATACTAATGCTATTGTTCTGCATGTGAATCTAGTGGCATTGTTGAGGTGATGTGATGCTACTTACTTAAGGACTCTTCATACTGTCAATCTAGTGCCAATTATAACACAACAGATGCTGCTGTTAATCATATGCCACTACAAATATCTGTCACTTTTTAAATAATTGTATTTCATATTTGCGCAAACAGGGATGTCTGTCTCCATATCATTTCGGGATGTCTGTCTCAGTATTGTTTCTATCCGCACAATCGAAAGCACACACCTCAGTTTTAGTAGAATTGTGCAAAATGAGATGGCTATCCCTCGTTGCTGTCATCTAACCTCTAGTCTTCAAGGTACTCCTACATTGGTAGTAACTAAGGTATAATTACCAACACAATCTAAAAGAAGCTGATTCATACGTTTTACTTCCTGATTGTAGTGCAGGGACGAGCGAAAACAACTGCATCCTAGTCCGGAATGCACTTTCTACCAGTTCATCCATGGACGAGGACTAGCTGGCACGGCTGCACGGCGGTTTTTTGGACAGGTGCGCGGACAAGAGGTATTGTGGTCTGCTTATTTCTGCAAATAGCGGTGCTTAAATTTAGTGGAATGCACAAAAATTTCACCTGGTCAGTACACTGCATGGTTAAGTTCAGCATTCCAGCTGAGACCACAATTATAATTGCTTATTCTGGAATGAGAGAACCTAACCCTGGATGGTGGCAACAAGAAAAAACCAGAGTGAACTCCAGGAAATTTAAGCCTGCTGGGAGGCCCTTTGCTCAGAGAAACCTTGCTTGTTTTCCTGATTTGTAAACCTTCTCACAACTTTGTCTTTTGCTGTGAACTAGTATATGTTTGTTATGTACTATGAATCATTGAGATGTATAAAATTGCTTAACTTATGCTTTTCAAGTTTTTTATGAAGACAAGTTTAATGTGAGTGTTCCACATGAGCACTCGACTAGCGTGTGAATGTTTGGAATTTACATTGTGGCCTCAGTTAACTGCATGAACCACTGTAACAAGATACATAGTTGCTTATATGTAAGACAGCAGATTGTTGGTTGTTAGTTGGTCGATAGCCTAGTGTTGAAGCGAGCTGAGCCAATGTGCCGTGTTTTGCACAACTGCTTACAAGTGGGGTAGCACCAACAATGTTTACAAGTACTTATGTATACATCGGCGCACAGTTCTCGAATGAGTGCTCTATTTCATCAAAACACACACTGCTTGTATGATAAACCGTGACAACTTATGTCTTACCATGCCATATTCATGAAAAAACTAGTGAGGACGCATATGTTTCGGCAACAATTATGAGGGTTCTCACATGATTCACGGGCACACAAAAGTAGCAACAGTTCCCATAGACGGATTCAAACAGAGTACTAGCCCCAGAGGGGTCGATAACAGGCAAGGTTCAGATAATTAGACACAATCCAAACTACTATTAAACACTAGCTGGGGAAACTATTTCATGCCTCGATCTAATTTGGGCTGGACACAAGACGAACCTTGCCATGAACATCATCGAGGACGCCCTGCAGCAGCTCAATCCTGTGAACCTTCATGAAGATAATCTTGTGGCCTTGCCACTAATAAACTTGTTTGTGGAGGCATGCCACGTCATCTTCTTGCGTAAGCTTGACAAGAACAGTATGCCTCACAAACGAAGGGGTAGCTTTGAACTTCTTGTGCGTCAGTACACCCTGGACAACATGCCTGACAACAGTGAGGCTGGAATACAACTCTTCATTGGTATAACCGCAAATGGCTTCCAGGATCCAACAGCCTAACAACTCTATTTTCCCAGTGCGTATATTCAGGTCATCCGCCTCATAGCGAGTGACATGTACAACCACACAATCCTTGTCTGCATCAGGGCTCTAATTGAAACAGAAACAAATTCTGAATTACTTTTCAGTATAAGAAACACAAGTTATTTAAACCACTATGTATAGCATGGCATCGAAGCTAATAAAATTTTGCATTATTAATCACCACATACTTAGATGAAAAACCACAATCGAGATCGGCAAAGAAAAGATCACCTTGGGCAGCTCACGGGGGGGGGGGGGTGAGGGAGTCCTGGATTAGGGGGTCCTCGGACAACCGGACTATATACTTTGGCCGGACTATTGGACTATGAAGATACAAGATTGAAGACTTCGTCCCGTGTCTGGGTGGGACTCTCCTTTGCGTGGAAGCAAATCTTGGCAATCCGGATATGTAGATCTCCTTCTCTATAACCGACTCTGTGTAACCCTAGCCCCCTTCGGTGTCTATATAAACCAGAGGGTTTAGTCCGTAGGACAAGAACAATCATAATCATATGCTAGCTTCTAGGGTTTAGCATGTACGATCTCGTGGTAGATCAACTCTTGTAATACTCATATCATCAAGATCAATCAAGCAGGAAGTAGGGTATTACCTCCATCTAGAGGGCCCGAATCTGGGTAAACATCGTGGCCCCCGCCTCCTATTACCATTAGCCTTAGACGCACAGTTCGGGACCCCCTACCTGAGATCCGCCGGTTTTGACACCGACATTGGTGCTTTCATTGAGAGTTCCACTGTGTCGTCCCGATAAGGCTCGATGGCTCCTTCAATCGTCTTCAACAATGCGGTCCAGGGTGAGGTTTTCCTCCCCGTACAGATCTTCGTATTCAGCGGCTTCATATTGCGGGCCAACTCGCGTGGCCATCTGGAGCAGATCGACAGCTACGCCCCTGGCCATCAGGTCAGGTTTGGAAACTTGAACTACACTACCGACATCCGTGGAGACTTGATCTTCGATGGATTCGAACCCATGGCAGGAGCACCAAACAGTCATGATGGGCATGACATAGATCTGCCATCGGACGGTGTTCGAGAGATTGCACCTACGGCTGCCCCGACCCTTAATCTGGAGCAGATCACGCCATCCGAGGACAGGTGGATCGACCCCGCCATGGAGGCCGCACATTCATCGATGCTGGAGCCGAACACAGACTTCACCTCCAAAGAGATATGTGTCATCAGACCCTTGGACTCGTTTCCGGCCATAGGTTCCGAACCGCGTGCGTCCGTGCCTATCGATTCCGATGGGGCACCGATCATGGAGTTCACCTCCGTGGATATCTTCCAGCACTCACCCTTGGGCGACATGCTAAATTCATTGAGGTCTCTCTCTCTCTATCAGGAGACTCTTGGCCGAACTATGTCCGGCTTGAGTGGGAAGTGGACGACAAAGAAATTCGTTCCCCACCCACCACCCACTTAATAGCCACTGTCGATGACTTAACCGACACGCTTGACTTTGACTCCAAAGACATTGAAGGTATGGACGGCGCTGCAGAAGAAGAACAGGAACCACTGCCCACAGGGCGCTGGACAGCCACCTCATCATATGATATATACATGGTGGACACCCCCAAAGAAAGCGATGGCGATGAGGCAATGGAGGATAATCCCCTTGAGAAGCAATCTAAGCACTGGCGTCATCAGCGCTGCTCTAAGCCCCACCATAGAAAAAATAGCGATACCGGCACAAGAGATAATATCACTACAGATGATGCCGAAGACGAAAACAATCCCGCCCAGCCAGACTTCGAGCAGGCCGAACGGGAGTATGGGCAAGTTAGCCCTCATGAATAGGCAATAGATGGAGACTTGGAGGACGACAATTATATGCCTCTCTCTGAAGATGAGGTGAGGCTCAGCGATGAAGAATTTATCGTGCCTGAGGATCCCGTCGAGCAGGAGCGCTTCAAGCGCCGGCTTATAGCCACTGCAAAAAACCTAAACAAATAGAAGCAGCAGCTTCAAGCTGATCAATACTTGCTAACTGATAGATGGACCGAGGTCCTGGCTACCGAGGAATACAGACTCGAGCGCACAACTAAAAGTTACCCAAAGCGCAGGTTGCTACCTCAACTTGAGGAGGAGGCATCAAAGCCTACACTACCAACGCATGATGCGGCTGACCGGCCACCTCGTGGCCGAGATAAAGCGGCGTATCAGCCCGAACACTAGCTCGCACCCTGCCGCCAATCAAACAAAAACACTAAGGCCCGGGACTACACGCAGGCCCTGCGAGACGTATTGGAAAACAAAGCAGGACAGTCAAGATTGATCTATGGATCACGGGGGCGCACCACAATGTGTGATGATGACCGTCACGCCGGATACAATAAAAACAAGTCTGGCCAGGCCGAATACAACAGACCAGACTCATTTGAAATGCGTCGTGATGTAGCCCGGCACAGAGGTGCCGCACACCCCCTATGCTTCACTGATGAAGTAATGGATCAACAATTCCCAGAAGGGTTTAAACCCATAAACAGCAAATCATATGATGGTACAACAGACCCCGCGGTATGGATTGAAGATTTCCTTCTCCACATTCACATGGCCCGCGGCGACGATCTACATGCCATCAAGTACCTCCCACTTAAGCTCAAAGGACCGGCTCGGCATTGGCTGAATAGCCTGCCGGCAAACTCCATTAGCAGTTGGGAGAACCTAGAAGACGCATTCCTTGACAACTTCGAGGGCACTTACGTGCGACCATCGGATGCTGATGACTTAAGTCACATAGCCCAACAGCCCGGAGAGTCAGCCAGGAAATTCTGGACTCAGTTCCTAACTAAAAAGAACCAAATTGTTGACTGTCTGGATGCCGAAGCCCTAGCGTCCTTTAAGCATAACATCCGCGACGAGTGGGTCGCCCGACACCTCGGCCAAGAGAAGCCGAAGTCCATGGCAGCCCTCATGACACTCATGACCCGCTTTTGTGCGGGCGAGGACAGCTGGCTGGCTCGTAGTAACATCATACCAAAAAATCCTGGCACTTCAGATGCCCGAGATAGTAGCGGCAACCCACGACGCAATAGCGGCAACGACACCGAAGACACGAAAGTCAACGCCGGATTCAGTGGCTCTAAGTCCGGTCAGCGGAAAATGCCATTTAAAAGAAATGATCCGGGCTCGTCCAGTCTAGACCGCATACTCGATCGCTCGTGTCAAATTCACGGCACCTCCGATAAACCAGCCAACCACACCAATAGAGAATGTTGGGTGTTCAAACAGGCCGACAAGTTGAATGCCGAAAACAAGGAAAAGGGGTTGCATAGCGATGATGATGAGGAGCCCCAGCTGCCGAACACAGGAGGACAGAAGAAATTTTCTCCCCAAGTGAAAACAGTAAGCAAGATATACGCCACCCACATTCCCAAGCAGGAACGGAAGCGCGCACTAAGGGACGTCTATGCGATGGAGCCAGTCGCCCCAACGTTCAACCCATGGTCATCTTGCCCAATCACTTTCGATCGCAGGGACCATCCTACCAGTATCCGTCATGGTGGTTCAGCCGCATTGGTCCTCGACCCCATCATTGACGGATTCCATCTCACGCGAGTCCTTATGGACGGTGGCAGTAGCCTGAACCTACTTTATCATGATACAGTGCACAAAATGGGCATTGATCCCTCAAGGATCAAACCCACCAAAACCACCTTCAAAGGTGTAATTCCAGTGGTAGAGGCCTGTTGTACGGGCTCAATAACACTAGAAGTAGTCTTCGGATCTCCGGATAACTTCCGAAGCGAGGAGTTAATCTTCGATATCGTCCCCTTCTGTAGTGTCTATCATGCACTACTAGGGCGAACCGCATTTGCTCGATTCAATGCGGTACCACACTACGCATACCTCAAGCTCAAGATGCCAGGACCTCGCGGGGTTATAACAATCAATGGAAACATAGAACACTCTCTCCGTACGGAGGAGCACACTATGGCCCTCGCAGTAGAAGTACAAAGCAGCCTTCTTAGGCAGACTGCCAACTCGATAATATAGCCCCCGGACACCGTCAAGCGAGTCCGGAGTACTCTGCAACAGGATCGTCCGACACGTCCAGAGCTCGACTAGCAATTCGGCCTCCGTCCTAGTCCCAGTCAAGCGGCGAAATTTGAGCCGCGGTACATAGTTACGCACTCAAAGTACCATGGGCATAGGCGGAGGCACGGCTATGACGCGGTCCACAATGCGGCTCAACCGCCCCAGGACCCGTGTACCTTCATCATTTTATTTCTTTCAGGACCCTACTTTTGGGAAGCCCTTTCAGATAGCCTGATTATCGGAATCATCACGGGAAGGAAAAACCAAGGAGGCAAGAGGCTTGGACGTACAAGGGAATACCCAGGTGGTCTCTAATAACGATCGTTATACCTGTTTTACATACCCGCACGCAGTTAGGACATGTCAAATAGTCCTATTTTTGCTTATCGCATTACTTGTATACATATGCTTTGACGTATTATTTAAATAACAATGGAAAAAATATACAGCGTCAACTTATCATTATATTTTCTTTATCTTTTTCCTTGACTGCTTATTTACTACAAAATTGCACCCGTACACTTTGGTACGTTCAGTTTGCCAGGGGCTTCAATGTACCCCATAACACGGCAAGAAAAGTCCGAACACTTTTGACAGTGCGGCACCCCGAACTTATAGCATTATATGCATCAGCTCCTAATCATGTCTTGGGTCAATAGTTGGGTTTGCCCGGCTCCCATGTTTTCGTGCCTTACGTCCCGCTATATCGGCTAAGGTAGCACAGGGAGAACTATTGTGATTGTGTCCCGGTTCTTCCGGACGAGCACCTCAGTAGAGAAAGCCGAAAACTGACTGTCATGATGCAGCGAGAGCTGGTTGCTGTTCGAGAGGTCTCAAATCCTTAAAGATTTTTTCTGCTTCGGGCGAGGAATCGGCCTTGTCCGATTTAGGCGTGTATAGTGCCCCAAGTTCGGCCTTCCGAATACTAAGGGCTTCGCCAAAGTTTAAAATTGTAGACTTCTATGACTAAGTGAGAGTGATAAAGCTATATAGTCCAATTGCCTTGTTCGCTGTGCTAAACACCTCCTTAAAGGAGCAAAAATTTGGATAAAGGGTGTTTAGATTTATCCCGAACACCCCAGTACTAGTTACATGGGGGCAGAAGCCAACGACTGGCCAACTTTTAGATTTTTATAAACGGCCGCATAGAAGGTAATATTTTAAATCAACAAGCGTCATATAGCGCACGTGAACTCGTTTTCGTATTACAGGATGACATGAGTACATTCATTCAAATATTACATCCTTGGCACATTCCTCCGCCACAAGGAGGGCGCCTTTCATAACACCGTCATAGTACTTCTCGGGGTGGCGGTGCTCCTTTCCCTTCGGTGGCCCCTCCGTCACCAACTTCTCGGCATCCATCTTAGCCCAGTGCACTTTCACATGGGCAAAGGCCCGGCGCGCACCTTCAATGCAGACTGACCGCTTTATGGCTTCAAGCCTCGGGCAGGCATTCACAAGCCCCTTCACCAAGCCAAAGTAGCTGGTGAGCAGGGGCTCGACAGGCCACATCCGGACTATGAGGTCCTTCATGGCCAGTTCGGCTGCCTTGTGCAGTTCGACCAGTTGCTTCTGCTGGTCACTCAAGGGCATCGGCTCTTCAGCCCCAATATACTGGGACCAAAACAACTTCTCCATCGAGCTCCCTTCTTCAGCCCGGTAGAACTCTACGGCATCAGATATGCTGCATGGTAGATCTGCGAATGCTCCTGGAGAGCTCCAAATTCGGGTAAGTAATAGGAAAGCCTCCTTCACATGATTGATTTGCATATGGAAAGCCTTACCCACCGCAATCTTCTTGGCCGCCTTTTGGTCTTTGGCCTTGGCATCTTGTGTGCTTTGGAGGGCCTTCGCAAGCTCGGACTCTTGTGTCTTAGAGTCACGCTCTAGGGACTCATATTTCTGGACGAAATCCCGGAGCTCTTGCTGGACCTCATTGACCCGGGCCTCTTGCTTCTCGCGCTCGGTGCGCTCCTTGGCCGCTTTGTCTTCGGCCTCGGTCAGCGCCTTCTTAAGGGCCGCCACTTTGGTCGTGGCCCCTATTAAAGTTCATGACGTTTTCATGAGCTCAGACCATTTTTCTTTATCAATATATAGACAGGGTATTATGTACCTTTGTTCTCCTCGAGCTACCGCTTCACAAGGCCGAGCTCTCCCTCGGTCTGCTCCAGGTCCTGATTCAGTTTGAAGACCTCCGCAGTGTGAGCGGCAGCGGCCAGCAGCGACGGCTGCTTAGTCACGTAGACATGTTCTTATTAGACTCATGTGGATATTTTTTGATCCTCTGTTTGGCCTTTCTTTCCGAACGCCAAATAGAGCATCAGGGGCTACTGTCTATTGTAAGTGCATCTAGTGCCCCTTAGTGATTTTGGTGTATTGAAGACTTATAGGTTAAGGGACTGATGCGTTTGTGAGTGTACACAGGTCTATAAGTCTATGAGTAGTTCGATATTTACAGGGAAAGTCGACCCCTAAAAATGAAGTTCTTCGACTGAAGACTTTGGATTTCTGAAGACTTTGAAAGTGAAGAAATTGGTGTGACCTTTAAGACTTGGTAATCATTCGAGGAACATGAAGCATGAAGACTCTTGTTTTTACTGTTTCATTTTCTCTTTCTTGAGTCATAGGAAACACCGTACTGTTAAAGGGGGTCGAGGAAATACTGAGGAAAATTTTCCATGTGATGCTCAACTCAAGATCCTACACCTACCAATCCCTTCGAGTGAAGCCATTGGAAATCTCGCATAGTTCAGTCATATTCTTCAGTGACAGAGACGAAGTTCTTCTGGTCTCTGAGGAATTTGTTCTGACTGAAGAGTTAGGAATTGGCCAGTGCGGATTGTCTATGAAGTGAGGAACATGATAGCCCCGAGGAATTCGAACCTCAAATATTCTGACCGTTGCTATGCTACGCGCCAGCTGCCCCAAAATATCTACCCACCTAACGGTCATATCAGACAAGGGCATTTATGTCTTATCATGTCGGGCTGCTCCCCGGCTATAAATAGCCGCCCCCTACAACCACTAGTTGGTTGGCTGCTCTGAGAGAAACTGACACTTGTCATTTGAGAGCAACCCATCCTCCGAGGACTTTGAGTGAAAATCATCAAGCGAGGAAATCCCAAACCCAAACCTACAAAACACCAAAGTGATTGAGCATCACTTAAGAGATTGATCCTGCGTGGATCCGACGCTTGTTTCCTTTGAAGACTATGCTTCTTCCAGACAGTTGGGCGTCAAGGTCTAGAGCATCCAAGAGGAATTGTGGATCGCCGAGTGACCGACTTTGTGAAGGTTCGGAAGTCACCTGAAGACTTACCATGAGTGATTGGGCGAGGTCTGTGTGACCTTAGATCAAGGAGAATACGGTGAGGACTGTGTGTCCGGGATTGGGTGTCCTCGAGTTTAAATACTCAGCCGCTCCAACCAGATGTACAACTGAGACAGCAGTGGGAACTGGTCTACCAAATCATTGTCTTCACCGAGCTAACTGGTTCTATCTCCTCAACTCTTTCATTTCTTCATGTATGTTGTTGTGTGTCTGTTCATATCTGTTTGAAGACATTGACAGAAGTCTTTCTCAATTTCCTCAGTTTCATTTCTTCAGTCTGTCCGTCTTCTTCCTTGTGTTATCCTGTGTTCACGCTTTCTGTACTCTGTGCTTGTCTTCATTTCATCATGATGACTATGCTTGTGTTCTGTTGTGTTACTTTCTGAGTACTTATTCCGCTGCAAGTAGTTCTTCATTTAGAAATTTCCTCACCAGCAAATTCCTCAGTGAAGAATTCATAAAAATCGCCTATTCACCCCCTCTCTAGTCGATATAACGCACTTTCAATTGGTATCAGAGCAAGGTACTCCCTTGTTCTGTATGATTTTGGTTTAACCACCTGGAGTTTTAGTTATGTCAACTGCAGTATCGAGGAACCTTTCCTGCCCCCATCTTTGACGGTCATGAGTATCCTCGGTGGAAGGCCATGATGAAAAAGCGACTCATGGCTATGGACAGCGAACTGTGGACCGTCACTGAGATCGGTCTTACCGATCTATGCAAGATGGCGGAGGCTGATGACATTAGCAAGTACACACTACTTAACCTCACAGCAAAGGATGTCATCTGCTCCAGTCTGTCCCGAAATCAGTTCAGGAACGTCATGCATCTCAATCACGCGAAGCTAATCTGGGACCATCTCTCTGAGGTCTATGAAGGTCATCGGACTCGTCATGATCCTTGGTTTGAGGATTACAAGGAATCTCTCAATGCGATGGCATTCGAACCAGAATCATCATCTTCTAACCCCTATCTTATGGCAAACAGTGCTAAGGTAACCGAATGCTACCTATCCGAGTCTAGTGATGATGAATCTGGCGATGAATTTGGGCCTTGCTATGTCAAACTTGATTCCCTTGCCACTAAACAACAAAGAGCTTTGGAAAAAGTTCAATACATGCTAAATAAGAGTGATGATATGTTGGTTGAAGATATGGATCAGCCAAAAGCTTTGGCTGAAAGTCTTCAGAGACTTCATTCCAAGTTGGACGACCTTCAAGGTCATCATAACACTCTCTTATCTGATCACAAGAAGCTTTCTCTTGAACTTCTTCAATGAAATCAAGATCTTGAAAAGCTAAGAGTGGATTATGAAGATCTTCAAAAGAGCGCGATTCATTACTTTCTCAACAAATCAGCGCTACCCAGGAAGAATTTGTTCTTCCATGTCTAAAGTGCATTGAACGTGAAACTGCTAATTCTTCACCTGAATGTTCAAATGCTTCTAATGCTACAAATTCTTCATATGTCTCTGCTATCACTAATTCCTCATCTGAGGACAATGCAAGTATCACTGATGATGCAGGGCTTAAGGAATTGTACACGATAGGCATGTACAAAAGCCTCAAAGGGCATCAGATTCTTTGTGATGTGCTCAAAAAGCAGATCCTCAACAGTAACCCTAGGAAAGAGGGTATTGCCTTTGAGAGGAAACTCAATGCTGATGGAACATATTGGAAGCCCGAGCAGTACCCCAAAACCTCATGGGTTGCTGCAAAGGGACCTCCAGTTGATCCATCCAACTTATCTGGCTTTACATGTGAATCTCCTCATTCTTCTGATGAGTCATTTGACTCTAACTATAAACTGTTCAAAAATCAGAATGGTGAAGTATTTGCTAGATATGTTGGGACTAACTGCAGGAACGGTTCCCCTATGAAGAAAATCTGGGTTCCCAAAAGTTGCCTTGAAGTCTTCAGGTGAATGTCCTCATGACACCACCTGTGAAGAATAGGAACCCAGATCAACTTCTTCATATGAACAAAATTCTTCATATGGATCCAAGTCCTCATGTGGATCAAATTCCTCAAAAGGATCAAAGTCCTCATATGATCATCATCGTGCTAACCCCTCTGTTTCGCAGGATAGAGCTAAGGGCTATGAATATGAGCGTTATTCTTCAAATCATTATGTTCATAAGTCCTCGAAGAATTTCTCTGCTTACTCATATGCTTACCCTAACCCCTCTTATGTGAAACGAAGCGGACTGGCTTCTATGCCACCTTTCTCATATGGTGCTCGCAGAGTGATGAATTCTTTGCCACCCCTTCAGATGTGGGTGGTGAAGAAAAAGAACTAATCTCTTATGCAGGGTCAGGTCTCCAGACGTGCTCAAAACGTCTGAAGAATTTGCTGGAGACCTAAATGTGCCTGAAAGGACGCAGGCTAATCATGAAGAAATGAATTTTCATTTCTCACGTCCTCATACTGAATTATCTATGCTATTGCTTGATGAAATTGATCTGATGATATTGATGTCATATTCTTCACTGATGAAGTATATGAGTTCGTAAGTTGCACTAATTCATCTGCATGATGATCAACCCAAAGCAAACGAGTGGGTCCTCGATAGTGGATGTACAAATCACATGACGGGTGACAAGAATCTATTGATGGATGCTCC
Organism: Triticum aestivum; assembly: GCF_018294505.1. NCBI lineage: Eukaryota > Viridiplantae > Streptophyta > Magnoliopsida > Poales > Poaceae > Triticum > Triticum aestivum. Next base: position 77,633,356 of record NC_057804.1, read on the forward strand.
TTTATCACCGTCACATCTGAAGCATATCATCTTCGCTGACAAAGGCAAAAGTCAGGTATTGGGTCTAGGTAAGGTTGCGATCTCAAAGGATCGTCACATGGACAAAGTCATGCTTGTCGAGTCCTTAGGATACAACCTCATGTCTGTCTCAATGTTGTGTGATCTCGATATGGTTCTTGTCTTTGGAAGATGTCATTGTGTTGTGATCATGGAAGCTGACCATTCCAAAGTCTTCGAAGGCTTTATGAGAGGAGACATGTATATTGTTGAATTCTTTACAGGACCGCAACCAGCCGTGTGCTTACTTGCAAAAGCTTCAGAAGGCTGGCTATGGCATCGACGACTTGGTCATGCTGGCATGAGGAATCTGCACACGCTTGCAAAGAAGAAGCATGGCATTGGCATTGAGTATGTCAAATTCCTCAAGGATCACTTATGCAGAGCTTGTGAAGCTGGAAAGATGACAAAGGCCAAGCATCCAGCGAAGACTGTCATGACTACCACTCGACCATTTGAATTGCTTCACATGGATCTCTTTGGTCCTAACCACTATTCTGCAATTCTGAATCATGCATCTCAATATGGATTTGTCATTGTTGATGATTATTCTCGTTACACATGGGTGCACATTGTCACTTACAAACATGAAGTGCAGGAAGTCTTCAAACGATTTTCCTCGAGGGCTTCAACCAACTTTGGTGTGAAGATCAAGCACATCAGAACTGACAATGGGACCGAGTTCAAGAATTCCGGTCTAGATGGCTATCTTGATGAACTTGGTATTACTCATGAGTTATCTGCTCCTTATACTCCTCAGCAGAATGGCGTCGTGGAGCGCAAGAACAGAACCCTCGCTGAAATGGCTCGCACTATGCTTGATGAATACAAGACGCCTCGTCGCTTCTGGATTGAGGCAATTGATACTGCGTGCCACGTCATCAACAGGGTATATCTTCACAAATTCTTCAAGAAAACTGCGTATGAACTCCTCACTGACAAAAAGCCCAATGTGAGTTATTTCAAAGTCTTCGGTGCTAAATGTTGGATTAGAGATCCTCATCACACTTCCAAATTCTCACCGAAAGCACATGAAGGTTTTATGCTTGGTTATGGAAAGGACTCGCACACCTACAGAGTCTTCAACAGCGTTCTTCACAAAGTTGTTGAAACTGTAGATGTGCGGTTCGATGAAACTAATGGCTCGCAAAGAGAGCACCTACCTTCTGTGATAGATGAACCAGCACCTGAGGATTCTATCAAGTTCAAGGCTACTGAGGATGTCATTCCTACCGAAGAATCTGCTGAAGAATTCATTCCAGATCGTGATGATCACCGGGCTGGCGCACCTGAAGAAAATGGTGCTGAAGAAAATGCTCCTGAAGGGAATGCTGATCAAATTCCTCGAAGACAACCCACTCATCCTCGCATTGCTAACGAAGTGCAAATTGAGAAGATCATTGATGACATTGAAGCACCAGGTCCTCTCACTCGCTCAAAATCTTCACATTTATCTAACTTTTGTGGGCACTTTGCTTTTGTCTCTATCTCAGAGCCCACTAAGGTAGATGAAGCATTTCTGGAGCCTGAGTGGATTCAGGCTATGCAAGAAGAATTGCATCATTCGAGCTCAACAACGTCTGGGAACTGGTCAAACGTCCAGATCCTCGCAAGCACAACATCATTGGCACAAAGTGGATCTACCACAACAAGCAAGATGAAAATGTCCTTGTGGTGAGGAATAAGGCACGGCTTGTAGCTCAAGGCTACACACAGGTTGAAGGAATTGATTTCGATGAAACTTTTGCACCTGTTGCTAGACTTGAGGCTATTCGCATATTACTTGCTTACGCTAACCATCATAATATCACTTATATCAAATGGATGTGAAAAGTGCATTCCTCAATGGTAAGCTTGAGGAAGAAGTATATGTTGCTCAACCCCAGGTTTTGAAGATCCAAAGAATCCCGACAAAGTCTTCAGACTCAACAAGGCCCTGTATGGCCTCAAGCAAGCCCCTCGGGCGTGGTATGATACTTTGAAGGAATTCCTCATGAAGAAAGGCTTCAAACCCGGTTCACTCGACCCAACTCTTTTCACAAAATCTTATGATGATGAATTGTTTGTGTGCCAAATATATGTTGATGATATTATCTTTGGCTGTACTGACCAATGTTATAGTGATGAATTTGCCTATATGATGAGTGAAGAATATCAAATGTCTATGATGGGAGAATTGAAATTCTTTTTAGGTCTTCAAATTCGTCAACAGCGCAATGGCATATTCATATCTCAGGAGAAATACCTCAAAGACGTATTGAGGAAATTCGGCATGCAAGACTGCAAAGGGGTCAAAATTCCAATGCCCACAAATGGCCATCTATGCACTGATGAAAATGTTCAAGACTTTTATCAAAAGGTATACCGCTCCATGATTGGCTCTTTATTGTACCTATGTGCATCTAGGCCAGATATTATGCTTAGTGTTTGCATGTGTGCCCGATTTCAAGCTACACCAAAGGAATCACACCATAAGGCTATGAAGCATATTCTTTGATACTTAGCTCACACACCAACACTTGGATTATGGTATCTCAAGGGCTCTACTTTTGATCTCATTGGATATTCAGACTCTGACTATGTTGGCAATCGCGTGGACCGCAAGTCAACATCTGGTACATGTCATTTCCTCGGACGATCCTTGGTCTGTTGGTCCTCGAAGAAACAGAACTACGTATCTCTCTCCACTGCAGAAGATGAGTACATTGTTGTTGGATCGTGTTGTGCTCAATTACTATGGATGAAGCAAACTCTCAAGGACTATGGCGTCAACGTGAAGAATGTGCCTCTCTACTGCGGCAATGAGAGCGCTATCAAGATTTCTCGCAACCCAGTTCAGCAGTCGAAGACAAAGCACACCCAGATTCGTCATCATTTTCTTCGTGATCCTGTGTTGAATGGCGATATCTCCATCTGCCATGCAAGCACTGAAGATCAGCTGGCTAATATCTTCACGAAGCCCTTGGATGAGAAGAGATTTAGCAAGTTGCGGTGTGAGCTAAATATCCTAGAATCTTCGAATGTTCTCTGAAATGGACACTCATCCTAACACTTATGCTGACTTGATGACTTAGATGTGCAACACACGAACTAACGTTTTTCTTCAATCAATGAAGACTAACCCTCTAAGTGTGAAGAAATTAACGAAGAAATTGACTCTCAGAGCCCTACGACAATTGTACGCGGTGTCTGAAGCCAACTTTCTTATACGGTGGGTTACGCCACCACAAAAGTTGAAAATCTTCAATTTGAGTTTTTTTTCTTTCTCAGTTTTGAAATTCATCAGTTTTTCAAATTCTTCAACTTGCAATGTCTTCACTATTTCCGTCCTTTGTCTTCATTTGAATATATATATATATATATATATATATATATATATATATATATATATATATGAGTTTATGTCCTCTACAGCATTCACTTATTGCTAATTCTTCAAGTTGACTTTTTCCGCTAAGTGAATGTGATTGGACCCTTCCCCTTCTATGCTAAACTCAATCTAATCTTTTCACAAATTCTTCATGTGCGTTCTGATTTGAAACTCGTTCAAAATCTTCACTGTGTCCTTGACAGCTGAAGAATTTGCGAACGGAAACTTAAAAAATCTTATCTGAATTTTTGCCTTTGCCGCTCAGACCGTTCCGCATTCCACGATAAAGTACTTATCTATTCACCCATGATCCTACAAGATCGCCACCTCACAGTACGTGGGTGACACATGTCACGTGAATGAGAAGGGTCAGGGGCACGTTCGTCCGAAATCTTCGGGTGCTCAGTTTTTCACTGCCGCTATAAATACCCCTGCCTCTTCCTCACTTCACTTTTACTCCGCTCGACCTCTCTCCCGCTCGAGCTTCCCAAACCCTAGCGCCACCGCTACTTCATCATCGCCGGTGAGGAAGAGCTTCACTGCCTCGACCTCGTCGCCGTCGTACTCACGCCAGTTGCGGATTTCTTCACTCCGCCGCCGCCGTAGCTGTCTTCCTCTGCCGAGTTAGGGCGTGGAAGATCTGAACGGACGAACTTCACCTCAACACTTCCCAGTTCGTCGTGTTCTTCACTTCGGGTAATTTAAAGTTACTTTTATTGCCCGCTTTGATTCATGTGTTTTCTTGAAAATCTTCAAAGGTGTTTATTTCTCAAATCTTCACACACTAAACACCTCACATGTTATCTGTTCTTGATTCGTTTCTCTAAGCAATGATTTTCTTCAAGATTCCTCAATTGTGTGGATTTTCAAATCTGTACAACTCTGGAACCTAAGATAAAGAACGCTTAGTGAAATTCTTCAAGACTCATCGGTCAAATTCCTCAAACCTATTCTTTTTGAAAATCTTCTGAGAACGCATATGACCTCTCCAAATTCCTCGCAACTATACTCTGTTCACAGGTACACATGTCCGCTGCTGAATCACTAGGTTCTCATCAACTTAACTCATTTGCAGCGTTCCTCGAAGAAAAGTTGCATACCTCTTCAGAAACTTCAGTTGTTCATCCTCAGCTGAAGAAAATGGCTGATGGTAAGAAACCACAGAAGGGAAGAAAGAGGCCTGAGGTTAATACTACGTTTGAAATCCCTGAGGACATTTATGCTGGATACTACACTCCTGATGAGGCCAAGTTTGGCAAGGAGGACAAGAATCAGCGCAAGGTGCGCATACAACGGATTGAGAGGAGATGGGCACGAGAATTGAGGGAGTACAGGTATGTTACTCCCAAGTACATGAAGAAATTCACGCTCAACCCTCCATGCTGAAGACCTCCATTGGGACCTGGCCAACTGGCGGATCCCACCAGCCTCAAGCATGGTGAGGACTATGCTGATGAATGGCAAGGCGCCAGGCCAAACTGACCAAGCAAGCAAAAGAAGCAGTGCGGAAATTCAATGAAGATTTTGCTGCTGCTGCTAACGCTGCTGAGGCCTCTGGTAGTAAGCCCAGGAAGGCTATGCCAAAGAAGCCTGCCCACAAGTCCAGTGCTTCTCCTTCAATGCCCTCATGGCCAAGCTCCTCAGAAATGCCCTCAAGGCCAGTATCTTCAAAGCCCTCACGGCAAATTCCTCAGTCTGCTCCTCCTCCTCCTCCTCCAAAGTCCTCAGTTCCTCCGACAAAGTCTTCAGCTGCTCCAACCAAATCTTCGGCACCTGTGCATCTTGCCATGTGCCAAAGAACAACTGGCATCTCTATTGCCTCAGGAGCATCTGCTAGCTCCACTGCTGCACCAAGTTCCTCAGTCGGTCCATCTCTGCTGAAGAAAAAGGCCACTGCTGGACGAGGCCTTCGCCCAAGTCCTCACAAGAAGCAGGTTGCCTTCCAAATCCCCTCTGATGACGATGAGGCTGATGATGAAGAACTTGCTGAAATCATCAGGGACAGGCAAGCCAAGGCCGCTAGAGCCAAAGGCAGCAATGTGCCACTAATTCTGGATCCCAAGTTGATCCTTGATTTCATTGACTTATGGCACAAGGACCCCACTACACCTTTGCCGCAGATGAACCTCACTCCTGGTCAAAGTCATGTTCTGACTCACTTCATTGAGGAAGAGAAGTGGAAATATGAAGAAGGACGAAGGCTGAAGAAAACGCAGTACAAGAAACAGCGCTACCTCAAGGACAATGTCCTCACACTTACTCCTAAACAACTCATTGTTGTACAAGCTGAAATCAAGCAACTGAGTGATGATTTCAATCGGTACTATGCTGATTGGAAGGGAGCAAAGGTTTGGTTCGTCAATTTGATGAAGATATTTACTTCAACTGCTACTACTCCGGTGCATGTTGAAATTCCTCGGGCTGAAGCATCTGCCCAGCCTACTGAAGAACATGCCAGCACCGCTGATGTAAGTGAGGCTGCTAAAGAAAATGAGAGTACCAGGGCTGATGACTCCATTCTAGCCGCTGAAGAAATTGACAGGGGGTCCACTAGTGGTGCGCCTGAAGAAAATGCACCAACATCCTCTGCACCTCCTGTGCCTACACCACCTCCTATCCTTCCATATGCCCTAGATGTGAAGAAGACCAAGGCTGCAGAGCATGCAGCAATGAAAAAGAGGAAGGCATCAGCTTCATCAGATTCTTCAGCTCCGAAGAAAATGAAGCCTTTGACAAGTTCAGCTGCAAATCCTATTGATGTCGTTCCTGTCTCCTTCATGCCATCAAAGGACATTGTTCCTTTTGGTGAAGATTATGTGATTCCTGATGAATCTGATGAAGAAACTCCTTCTGCTGCTTCAACAGAGCAGTTGGACTAAGAAATTGAAGTGGATAAAATCCCTTCAACCCCAGTCATCTCCTCACCTATGCCTCAATTCACTGATGAAGAGGCAGGTGTTGAAGAAATGGAAGATGAGGATGTGGACATTGGATGTACCACACCAGTACTGAATGATGACTTTTGGGAAAGTCAGCACCCCAAGTCTCCGTTGTTCACTCCTCTCCAAGTTGTTCCTCACTCCCCAGCTGCTATTGAAGTACATGTGGGATCTGATGAACCTCGTGCAGCCCCATCTGTCCATGAAGAAATTCCAGCCACTAGTGCTAAAGAAAATGTGAATGAAGAAGTGATGACCCAGGCTGCAGCTGCAGAAGAAACTGAAATTCCTCAGCATGAGGAACCTGAGATTGCGATTCCTGAGGTGGTACTGCAGATCACTGACACCCCTCAACCCAAGCCAAAGAATCCCTTCTCCAAGAAGCCAAAATTCATGACTGATGATTTCTTCGGCGAGCATGTGTGCTTCACTGATTTTAACCCATATGACAATGCTCATCTTAGAAGGAAGCGTTTCTGGACTGCCAGCCAGGGCAACTTCTATTCCTCAGTTCTCTTTTACAAGGACAAAGTCTTCGACCACGAGCACATTCCTCACGTGGACATGGAATCTATGTCTTGCTTCACACCGGTCCTCGGTATGCTTCACGATGTAGGTCTCCTTAACTTTTGCACTGACATCGTTGACTGGAATGAAGAGCTAATTCTTCAATTCTATGCAACACTACATATCACTGGTGAAGCACATGACATCAACTCCTGGGTGTTGGACTGGATGGCCGAAAACACTCATTACAAGGCACCAGCCTCTGAATTGCTTCTTGTCTTGCCAATCAGTCCTCCACCAGAAGGCGCTCGCTGTCTGTATGATGAACCTAAACTCACTGACCACTATATGCAAGTGCTCATGAAGCCGCTGAAGCCTGGACAAGCCCAAAGGACCAAATTCCTCGTGAAGGATTTGCTATATGTACCAAGGACCATCTATCGCATTCTGACCAAGACTATCAGTCCAATCAAAGGTCATGATTCATCAGATGAAGAAATTGTGGGGATGATGAAGAATATGCTCTTCAACATCATGCATGGTATCCCTATCAATTACCATGATTTCTTCATGATGACTCTAGTGAATGTTGCACTTTCACCGTTTGAGCTGAAGCCTTATGCTCCATGGATCATGAGATTCCTCAGATCAAGCTCTTCACTCAACTACAAGGCTGATACTATTAACCATGGCAGCTACTTGCCCCTGATTGAAGTCCTCAAACGGACATATTCCTCATCTGAAGGAAAGGGCAAGGCACCTGCTATTATCGATGAAGGCACTCGTCCATTGGATGGTCAGTTCCGCAAAGCTGCATCTTACTCCACCAATGATGACTCTACCACTCATGATACTGCTACCAAGACAAGTCCTCAAGCTACTGCTGCTCGTGTGCTGGCTGATCATGAACTACTGATAAGTCTTCACCAGAAGGTGGATCGAAACCACAAGTGGGTTAAGCGTCAGTTTGGCTCTATTCTTCACAACATGACTTCTACACATAATGCAGTGAAGAAAAACCACTACTACCTCCATGAAGTGTTTGATCGCACCTGGACTATTATGTCACATCTATATGGTGAAGAAGATCTGAAGCAAATGGGCTTCAAGGAAGACTTTGACTGGTCTGCACCTCCATAGAAGAGATTCAAGAAAGTCAAGGTTCCTTCCTTGGTGTCCAGCTCATATTCTTCTTCACGCGCCACGGACGAGCATGAAGACTTGGAGACACTACAGCAGGCCCTACAACGACTCAAGACCCTGCAACGCTGGCGCTCCTCCATCAGCATTGATATTCTTCAGGGGCGTTAGTCCTCAGTTTCAAACCCTTTTTAGCGTTCATTCGATGAGAAAGGGGGAGAAATTTGAGGTTAGTCCTTCAAGCGCGGGTCTATCTTATATGGCATTTTTTGCTAAGTACAACTCTCATATCTGTACTGATGACTTTTGCTGGATCGAGTTTTAGTCTTAAAATTCTATGGTGACCTGATACTTTTTTGTGTGTTTCATCTTGCCATGCTGAATTTTAAATTTTTTTTTTTTTTTTTTTTTCGTTTTTCATATAATTTGATAATGCTGCAGTGGCTGATCTACATCAATCACATAATTTCATTCATGCATTCAATTCTCATATATAGTATCCAAGATGCGTGCATGAATTACAAACAAAAGGGGAGATGTAAGTGCATCTAGTGCCCCTTAGTGATTTTGGTGTATTGAAGACTTATAGGTTAAGGGACTAATGCGTTTGTGAGTGTACACAGGTCTATAAGTCTATGATGAGTTTGATATTTACAGGGAAAGTCGACCCCTAAAAATGAATATCTTTGACTGAAGATTTTGGTATTTCTGAAGACTTTCATGAAGACTTTGAAAGTGAAGAAATTGGTGTTACCGTGAAGACTTGATATTCATGCGAGGAATATGAAGCTTGAAGACTTTCGTTTTCATAGTTTTGTTTTTCTCTTTCTTGAGTCATAGGAAACACCGTACTGTTAAAGGGGGTCGAGGAAATACTAAGGAAAAATTTCCATGTGATGCTCAACTCAAAATCCTACACCTACCAAACCCTTCGAGTGAAGTCTTTGCAAATCTCATACAGTTCAGGCAATTTCTTCAGTGACAGAGATGAAGTTCTTCTGGTCGCTGAGGAATTTGTTCTGACTAAGGAGTTAGGAATTCGCCAGTGTGGATTGCCTACACAGTGAGGATCATGATAGCCCTGAGGAATTTGATAGTCAAATTTTCGACCGTTGTTGTGCTATGCGCCAGCTGTCCCAAAATATCTTATCCACCTAACGGTCATATCAGACAAGGGAATTTATGTCTTATCATGTCGGGCTGCTCCCTAGGCTATAAATAGCCGCCCCTACAACCACTAGTTGGTTGGATGCTCCAAGAGAAACTGACACTTGTCATTTGAGAGCAACCCATCCTCCGAGGACTTTGAGCGAAAATCATTGAGTGAGGAAAAACCCCAAACCCAAATACCTACAAACCCCAAAGTGATTGAGCATCACTGAAGAGATTGATCCTGCATGGATCCGATGCTTGTTACCTTTGAAGATCGTGCTTCTTCCAGATGGTTAGGCGTCATGGTCTAGAGCATCCAAGAGGAATTGTGGATCGCCGAGTGACCGAGTCTGTGAAGGTTTGGAAGTCGCCTGAAGACTTACCACAAGTGATTGGACGAGATCTGTGTGATCTTAGTTCAAGGAGAATACGGTGAGGACTTGGTGTCCTGAGCTGCGTGCTTAGTGACTGGGTGTCCAGGACTGCGTGTCCTCGAGTTTAAATACTCAGCCGCTCCAACTAGACGTACAACTGAGACAGCAGTTGGAACTGGTCTAACAAATCATTGTCTTCACCAACCTTACTGGTTATATTTCTTCAACTCTTTCATTTCCTCATTACTGTGTTGAGTGATTGTTCATATCTGTGTTTGAAGACTTTGAATGAAGACTTTCTCAATTTCCTTAGTTTAATTTCTTCAGTCTGTTTCTCTTCATCTTGTGTTATCCTGTGTTTACGCTTTCTGTACTCTGTGCTTGTCTTCATTTCATCATGATGACTAAGTCTGTATCCTGTTATGCTTACTTCTGAGTACTTATTCCGCTGCTAGTAGTTCTTCGCTAAGGAATTTCCTCACCGACAAATTCCTCAGTGAAGAATTCATAAAAATCGCCTATTCACCCCCCCCCTCTAGTCGATATAACGCACTTTCAATTGGTATCAGAGCAAGGTACTCCCTTGTTCTGTGTGATTTTGGTTTAACCACCCGCAGTTCTAGTTATGTCGACCACAAGTATGATCAAGGTCTCCGCTGGGTGTCCTACCTTCGATGGCACGGACTACCCCTACTGGAAGAATAAGATGCGAATGCATCTTGAAGCAATTGATAACGATCTTTGGTACGTTGTGGAAAATGGTGTTCCCTCAGTCACACCTTCTCTGAATGCTGCTGATGTGAAGAGATTCAAGCAACTCGATTCTCAAGCGAAGAATATCATATGTGGCCATCTGAGTAAAGGACAGTATGGTAGAGTGAGTGCTTTGGAAACTGCTAAGCTTATCTGGGATAGGCTCTCCAAAGTAAACGAAGGAGTCTCAACTCAACGTGACTCTCGTGTTGACGTTCTTCGCAATCTCTTCAACCGCTTCAAAAGACTCGACAATGAAAATGTTCAGCAAACCTTCGATCGCCTCACTGACATCTCAAATGAGCTTCAAGCGCTTGGCGCCACTGACATCACCGACCGTGAGGTTGTGAAGAAATTGCTGAGATCGCTAGATTCCTCATTTGATACTCTGGCACTGATGATTCAAGAGTGAGCTGATTATAAGTCACTAGATCTCGCTGATATCCTCGAGAGGCTAAATACTCATGAGTTCCAGCTTGCTTAAAAGAGAGATCTCTATGGTTCAAGCTATGGCAAAACACGTGCCCTGAAGGCCAAGGCTATGTCTGAATCTGAATGTGAAGACTCTGGTAGTATCCTCGGTGATCCTGAAGAATTGAGCCAGGAGCTAGCACTGCTCGTGAAGAAGTTCCAGAAGTTCTCAAGACGTGGTCGCTTTGGAAAATCCTCAAGAAGCAGTGATTCCTCATCAAGTGACTATAGGAGAAGACGTTGCCACAAATGCAAGAAACCTAGTCACTATATACAGGATTGTCCTCAATGGGAAAAGGAATTAAAGAAGAAGAAATACAAGGATTACAGTTCTGATGACGCTAAGAAGAAGAAGAAATCATCAAAATCTTCATCATCAAAATCCTCGAAGTCTTCATCTCACAAGAAGAGCAGATCCAAGAAGGCTCGGGCATTCATTGGAAAGGAAATGGACTCTAAAGCTGAATCTGAGGAACATGAGGAAGAGGAGGCTTCTGAGGAGTCCGAGTCTGGTGTGGCGAGTCTGGCTCTCGCTAGTGCTTTCGTCAGTAAGTCTATCTTAAACTCTGAAGAAATTGACCGCACCAACAAGGCTGATGAAGACAATGATGACTACGCTCCCACCTATTGCTTCATGGCAAAAGGTGCCAAGGTAACAAAATACCCCTCCTCTGAATCTAGTGAGGATGAATCTGATGAAAATCTTAAGCCCAGTTACTCTAAACTTGCTAAGATTGCTGTGAAACAACAAAAGGCTATTGAAAAACTTCAAAACATGCTAGACAAAAGTGATGATATGTTGGGTGATGAAATGGACCACACTACAGACTTAACTGAAAATCTTCAAAGACTTCAGTCTAAGTTTGGCAATCTTCAAAGTCATCATAACACTCTCTTATCTGATCACGAGAAGCTTTCTTATGAAGTTTTTCAAAGAAAGCAAGATCTTCAGAAGCTAAGAGTGAGTTATGAAGATCTTCAGAAGGATCGCGATTCATTACTTGCTCAACAAATCAGCGCTACTCAAGAAGAATTTGTTCCTCCATGCTTAAAGTGCATTGAACGTGAATCTGCTAATTCTTCACCTGAATGTTCAAATGCCTCAACTGTTACAAATTCTTCACCTGCCTCTGCTATCACTAATTCCTCATGTGAGGACATTGCTAGTACTACTAATGATGCAGGGCTGAAGGAATTGTACATGATAGGCATGTACAAAAGCCTCAAAGGGCATCAGATTCTTTGTGACGTGCTCAAAAAGCAGATCCTCAACAGAAACCCTAGGAAAGAGGGCATTGCCTTTGAGAGGAAACTCAATGCTGATGGAACATATTGGAAGCCTGAGCAGTACCCCAAAACCTCATGGGTTGCTGCAAAGGGACCTCTAGTTGATCCATCTAACTTATCTGGCTTTACATGTGAATCTTCTCATTCTTCTAGTGAGTCATTTGACTCCAACTATAAACTGTTCAAAAATCAGAATGGTGAAGTATTTGCTAGATATGTTGGGACTAACTGCAGGAACGGTGAATGTTCTCATGACACCACCTGTGAAGAACAGGAACCCCAGATCAAATTCTTCATATGGACCTAATTCTTCACATGGATCAAATTCCTCAAATGGGTCAAAGTCCTCATATGATCATCATCGTGCTAACCCCTCTGTTTTGCAGGGTAGAGCTAAGGACTATGAATATGCGCATTATTCTTCAAATCATTATGTTCATAAGTCCTCGAAGAATTTCTTTGCCTGCTCATATGCTTACCCTAACCCCTCTTATGTGAAACGAAATGGATTGGCCTCTATGCCACCTTTCTCATATGGTGCTCGCAGAGTGATGAACTCTTTGCCACCCCTTCAGATGTGGGTGGTGAAGAAAAAGAACTAATCCCTTATGCAGGGTCAGGTCTCCAGACGTGCTTTAAACGTCTGAAGAATGTGCTGGAGGCCTGACAAAGTGCCTGAAAGGACGCAGGCAAATCATGATGAAATGAACTTTCATTTCACACGTCCTCACACTGAAATATCTGTTTTACTGTTTGATGGAATTCATCTGATGAACTTGATATCATATTCTTCACTGATGAAGTATATGAGATCGTAAGTTGCACTAATTCATCTGCAGAATGATCAGCCCAAAGTCAACGAGTGGGTTCTAGATAGTGGATGTACAAATCACATGACGGGTGACAAGAGTCTATTGATGGATGCTCCCTTAACACCATCACATCTGAAGCACATCATCTTCGCTGACAAAGGCAAAAGTCAGGTATTGGGTCTAGGTAAGGTTGCGATCTCAAAGGATCGACACATGGACAAAGTCATGCTTATCGAGTCCTTAGGATACAACCTCATGTCTGTCTCAATACTTTGTGATCTTTATATGGTTGTTGTCTTTGAAAGATATCGATGTGTTGTGATCATGGAAGCTGACTATTCCAAAGTCTTTGAAGGCTTTAGGAGAGGAGATCTGTATATTGTTGATTTCTCTACAGGACCACAACCAGCAATGTGCTTACTTGCAAAAGCTTCAGAAGGCTGGCTATGGCATCGATGACTTGGTCGGCATGAGGAATCTGAACACGCTTGCGAAGAAGAAGCATGTCATTGCATTGAGAATGTCAAATTCCTCAAGGATCACTTATGTGGAGCTTGTGAAGCTGGAAAGATGACCAAGGCCAAGCATCCAACGAAGACTATCATGACCACTACTCGTCCATTCGAATTACTTCACATGGATCTCTTTGGTCCTAATCATTATTCTGCTATTTCAAATGATGCATCTCTATATGGCTTTGTTATTGTTGATGACTATTCTCGTTACACATGGGTACACATTGTCACTTACAAACAAGAAGTGCAGGAAATCATCAAACGATTTTCCTCCAGGGCTTCAACCAACTTTGGTGTGAAGATCAAACACATCAGAACTGATAATGGAACTGAGTTCAAGAATTCCGGTCTTGATGGCTATCTTGATGAACTTGGTATTACTCATGAGTTATCTGCTCCTTATACTCCTTAGCAGAATGGCGTCGTGGAGCGCAAGAATAGAACCCTTGCTGAAATGGCTCACACTATGCTTGATGAATACAAAACGCCTCATCGTTTTTGGATTGATGCAATTGATACTACGTGCCACATCATCAATCGGGTATATCTTCACAAATTCTTCAAGAAGACTGCCTATGAACTCCTCACTGACAAGAAACCCAATGTGAGTTACTTCAAAGTCTTCGGTGCTAAATGTTGGATTTGAGATCCTCATCACAATGCTAAATTTGCACCGAAAGCACATGAAGGTTTTATGCTTGGTTACGGAAAGGACTCGCACACCTACAGAGTCTTCAACAACATTCTTCACAAGGTTGTTGAAATTGTAGATGTGCGGTTTGATGAAACTAATGGCTCACAAAGAGAGCACCTACCTTCTGTGATAGATGAACCAGAACCTGAGGATTCTATCAAGTTCAAGGCTACTGAGGATGTTATTCTTATCGAAGAATCTGTTGAAGAATTCATTCCAGAACGTGAAGAAAATCGAGCTGGTGCACCTGATGAAAATGCTGAAGAAAATGGTGCTGAAGAAAATGCTGATCAAATTCCTCAACGACAACAAGCTCATCCTCACATTGCAAAAGAAGTGCAAGTGGAAAAGATCATCGATGACATTCAAGCGCCAGGTCCTCTCACACGCTCAAAAGCTTCACATTTATCTAACTTTTGTGGGTACTATGCTTTTGTCTCTATCACAGAGCCCACTAATGTAAATGAAGCATTTCTGGAGCCTGAGTGGATTCAGGCCATGCAAGAAGAATTACATCAGTTCGAGCTCAACAATGTCTGGGAACTGGTCAAACATCCAGATCCTCGCAAGCATAATATCATCGGCACAAAGTGGATCTACCGCAACAAGCAAGATGAAAATGGCCTTGTGGTGAGGAATAAGGCACGACTAGTAGCTCAAGGCTACACACAGGTTGAAGGAATTGATTTCGATGAAACTTTTGCACCTGTTGCTAGACTTGAGGCTATTCGCATATTACTTGCTTATGCTAACCATCATAATATTATCTTACAACAAATGGATGTGAAAAGTGCATTCCTCAATGGTAAGCTTGAGGAAGAAGTATATGTTGCTCAACCCCCAGGTTTTGAAGATCCAAAGAATCCTGACAAAGTCTTCAGACTTAACAAGGCCCTGTATGGCCTCAAGCAGGCCCCTCGGGCGTGGTATGACACTTTGAAGGAATTCTTCATGAAGAATGGCTTCACACCTGGTTCACTCGACCCTACTCTCTTTACTAAATCTTATGATGGTGAACTGTTTGTGTGCCAAATATACGTTGATGATATTATCTTTGGCTGTACTGACCAACGTTATAGTGATAAATTTGCCTATATGATGAGTAAAGAATATCAAATGTCTATGATGGGAGATTTGAAATTATTTTTAGGTCTTCAAATTCGTCAACAGCACAATGGTATATTCATATCTCAGGAGAAATACCTCAAGGAAGTTCTGAGGAAATTCGGCATGCAAGATTGCAAAGGCGTCAAAATTCCTATGCCCACAAATGGCCATCTATGGACTGATGAAAATGGTATTGACTTCGATCACAAGGTATACCGCTCCATGATTGGCTCTTTATTGTACCTATGTGCATCTAGGCCAGATATACTGCTTAGTGTTTGCATGTGTGCCCGATTTCAAGCTGCACCGAAGGAATCACGCCATAAGGCTGTGAAGCATATTCTTCGATATCTAGCTCACACACCAACACTAGGATTATGGTACCCCAAGGGCTCTACTTTTGATCTCATTGGATATTCTGACTCTAACTATGCTGGTGATCGTGTGGACCGCAAGTCAACATCTGGTATCACTGTCTACTGCAGAGGCTGGGTACATTGATGTTGGTTCTTGCTGTGCTCAACTGCTATGGATGAAGCGAACCCTCAAGGACTACGGCATCAACGTGAAGAATGTGCCTCTCCTCTGTGACAATGAGAGTGCCATCAAGATTGCTCACAACCCAGTTCAGCACTCGAAGACAAAGCACATACAGATTCGTCATCATTTTCTTCGTGATCATGTGTTGAAGGGCGACATCTCCATCGAGCACGTGAAGACTGAAGAACAGCTAGCAGATATCTTCACAAAGCCCTTGGATGAGAAGAGATTTAGCAAGTTGCGGTGTGAGCTAAATATCTTAGAATCTTCGAATGTTCTTTGAAAAAGGACACTCATCCTGACACTTATGCAAAATTGATGACTTAGATGTGCAACACATGAAGAAACGTTTTTCTTCAAATCAATGAAGAATAACACTCTAAGTGTGAAGAAATTAATGAAGAATTTGATTCTCAGAACCCTACGACAATTGTACGCGGTGTCTGAAATCATCATTCTTATACGGTGGGTCACGCCACCACCAAAGTTGAAAATCTTCTTTTTTGAAATTCCTCAGTTTTGAAATTCTTCAGTTTTTTAAATTCTTCAACTTTGCAAAATCTTCAATGTTTCCGTCGTTTTTCTTCATTGACTATATATATATATGAGTTTATGTCCTCTACAGCATTCACTTATGGCTATTTCTTCAAGTTGCATTTTTCGTCTAAGTGAATGTGATCGGACCCTTCCCCCTCTATGCTATACTCAACCCAATCTATTCACACATTCTTCATGTGCGTTCTATTTGAAACTTGTTCAAAATCTTCACTGTGTCCTTGACAGCTAAAGAATATGCGAACGGAACTTTAAAACTAATCTTATCCAAAATTTTCGGTTTTTACCGCTCAATCCGTTCCGGATCTGAAGAATATGCGAACGGAACTTTAAAACTAATCTTATCCAAAATTTTCGGTTTTTACCGCTCAATCCGTTCCGGATCCCACGAAAGACTTATCTATTCACCCACGATCTAACACGATCTCCACTCCTCAGTACGTGTGTGACACATGTCAAGTGAAGGAGAAGGGTCAGGGGCAGGTTCGTCCAAAATCTTCGGGCGAACAGTTTTTCACTGCGACTATAAATACCCCCTCATCCCTTCCTCACTTCCTTCACTCCGCTCGACCGCTCTCTCTCTCTCTCGCTCGAGCTCCTCAAACCCTAGCGCCGCCGCTACTCCATCGTCACCGGTGAGTAAGCGCTTCACTGCCTCGACCTCGTCGCCGTTGTACTCGCGCCGACCGCGGAAATCTTCACTCTGCCGCTGCTGTAGCTGTCTTCCTCCACCAAGTTAGGGCGTGGAAGATCTACATTGACGAACTTTACTGTTCTGCTTCTCAGTTCGTCATGTTCTTCACATAGGGTAATTAAAAGTTACATTTACTACCCCTTTTGATTCGAAATTTCACAACAAAATCTTCAAACATGTTTTATTCTTCAAATCCTCACACACAAAACACCTCGCTAGTCACATGTTCTTGATTCGTTTCTCTAAGCATTGTTTTTCTTCAAGATTCCTCAATTGTGTGGATCTTCGATCTATACAACTCTGGAACCTAAGACAAAGAACGCTTAGTGAAATTCTTCAAGCCTCATCTGGTTAAATTCCTCAAACTTGTTCTTTTTGAAAAACCTTCTGAGAACGCATATGACCTCTCCAAATTCCTCGCAACTATACTCTGTTCACAGGTACTCATGTCCGCTGCTGAATCACTAGGTTCTCATCAACTTAACTCATTTGCAGCGTTCCTTGAAGAAAAGTTGCACACTTCTTCAGAAAATTCGATTGTTTAAATTCCTCATCTGAAGAATATGGCTGATGGTAAGAGGCCGCAGAAAGGAGGAAAGAAGCCAGAGGTCATGACTGCTTTTGAAATCCTTGAGGACCTCTATGCTGATTATTGCACACCTGATGAGGCTAAGTATGGAAAAGAAACCAAAACTCAGCGCAAGGTGCGCATACAGAAGATTGAACGGAGATGGGCAAGAGAATGGAGGGAGTACAGATATGTGACTCCAAAGTATATGAAGAAATTCGCACTTAATCCTCCATGCCCAAGAGCTCCATTGGCACCTGGCCAAAGAGCTTACCCCACCAGCATCAAGCATGGTGAGGATTTTCCTGAAGAATGGGCCAAACGCCAAGCTAAGTTGGCAAGACAAGCCAAAGAAGCAGTGAGGAAATTCAATGAAGACTCTTCTGCTGCTACTGCCACTGAGGCCTCTGTCAAGCCAAGAAAATCAATGGCAAAGAAGCCTGCTCACAAGCCAAGTGCTTCACCAACTATGCCCTCACGGCCAAGTTCCTCAGCAATGCCCTCACGGCCAGAATTTTCAATGCCCTCACGGCCAGATTCTTCAAAGCCCTCACGGCCAGTACCAACCACTGCTCCTCCTCCAAAGTCCTCAGCTGCTCCGGCAAAGTCCTCAACACCTGTACATCTGGCTACATGCCAAAGGACAACAGGCATCTCTATTGCCTCTGGTGCCTCAACAAGTTCCTCAGCTGCACCAAAATCTTCATCAGGCCCCACTCTGTTGAAGACTAAGGCCACGGCTGGTCGAGGTACTCGGCCTAGTCCGAAGAAGAAATAGGTTGCTTTCCACGTGCTATCTGACGATGAAGCTGATGATGATGAACTTGCAGAAATCATCAAAGACCGACAAGAAAGGGCCGCTAGAGCCAAAGGCACAAATGTGCCACTGCTTTTGGATCCAAGGGCGATCCTTGATTACATTGATCTCTGGCACAAGGATCCAAATACTCCTATGCCTGATTTCAAGTTGACTCCTGGTCAAAGTCACATGTTGACCCATTTCATCACTGAAGAGAAATGGAAATTTGAGAAGGCCAGGCAGATCAAGAAGACTCAGTTCAGAAAGGAGAAGTTCCTGAAGAATAACGTTGTCAATATGACACCTGATGAACTCCTCAAGATCCAAGCTGAAATCAAAACCCTCAGCAATGACTTCAATGCTTACTATGCTGATTGGCAAGGAGCCAAAGTCAGGTTTGTGAAACTGACTGAGAAATTCACAAATGTTGCAGCCCCATCGCAACAAGAAATTCCTCATGCTGAAGCATCTGCTCAGCCAACTGAAGAACATGCCAGCACCGCTGATGACATTCAGGCTGCTGAAGAAAATGCTAGTTCCAGGGCTGATGACTCCATTCCAGCCGCTAAAGAAATTGTCAGGGCATCCACTAGTGGTGCGCCTGAAGAAATAGAAAATGTTAGGCAACTGCATCAGTTGCACCTGAGGTAATTCAACCAGATTCCTCAGCTCCTCCTGCGCCTACACCAACTCCTATTCTTCCATCTGCATCAGATGTGAGAAAGACCAAGGCTGCAGAGCGAGCTGCAGTGAAGAAAAGGAAAGCATCCAGTGCTTCAGAATCTTCAGCTCCAAAGAAGATGAAGCCTCTGACAAGTTCTATTGAAAATCCAATTGATGTTGTTCCAATTTCCACCATGTCATCAAAGGACCTTGTTCCTTTTGGTGAGGAATATGTGGTCCCAAGCGGATCTAATGAAGAACCTCAATCTGCTGCTTCGTCAGAGCAGGTTGATGAAGAAATTGAAGTGGATGCGATCCCTTCAACACTATTGCTTCCTCGCCAATGCCTCAGTTCACTGCTGAAGAGGCTGGCATTGAAGAAATTGAAGATGAAGACGTGGACATTGGCTGCACAACGCCCATGATGAATGATGACTTTTGGGAAAGTCAGCACCCCAATACTCCACTCTTCACCCCACTTCAACAAATACCTCATTCCCGTGCACCAACTGCTCAAATGGGCTCTGAAGAAACTCATCCCACTCCGTCTGTGCATGAAGACATTCCAGCCGCTAGTGCTGAAGAAGCTGTTGTTGTTGAACCCTTGAACACATAGCCTACTACTGAAGAGGAACCAGAAATTCCTCAGCCTAAAGAACCTGAGATTGCGATTCCATAGGTTGTGATGCAACTCACTGACACTCCAGTGCCCAAGCCAACGGATCCATTCTCAAAGAAGCAAAAGTTCAAGGCTGAAGATTTCTTCAGCGAGCATGTGTTCTTCACTGACTATAACCCCTATGACTCTACTCGCATAAGGAAGAGGCGTTTCTGGACTGCTAGTCAAGCAAATTTCTATTCCTCAGTGCTGTTCAACAAAGACAAAGTCTTCGATCATGAACACATTCCTCATGTAGACATGGAGTCTCTGCCGTGCTTCGAGCCAGTCCTCAGTGTTCTTCACGATGTTGGACTGTTAAATTTCTGCACTGACATCTGTGACTGGAATGAAGAACTCATTCTTCAATTCTATGCAACGCTGCACATCACAGGAAACTCTGAAGATGTGAATTCATGGGTGTTGGACTAGATGTCTAAAAATACTCACTACAAGGCACCAGCAACTGAATTGCTTCGTGCCCTCCCACTCAGTCCTCCCCTTGACGGTGCTCGTTGTGTCTACAGTGAACCTGAACTTTCAAATCATTTCATGCAAGTGCTGATGAAGCCTTTGAAGCCAGGGCAGGCTCCTCGAACCAAATTCCTCGTCAAGGAATTACTATATGTGCCCCGGACTGTCTATCGCATTCTGTCGAAGACAATGAGTCCTATCAAAGGCCACGACTCAAATGATGAAGAGGTCGTTGGCATCATGAAGAACATGCTTTTCAATATCATTCATGGCGTTCCCGTCAACTTCCATGATTTCTTCATGAGGACTCTGGCGAATATTGCTATGTCACCATTTGAGCTGAAGCCTTATGCACCATGGATTATGAGATTCATCAGGACAAGGGCTTCACTAAATTACAAAGCTGACACTTTGAACCATGGCAGCTACTTGCCTCCGATTGAAGTCCTCAAACGGACATATTCCTCAGCTGATGACAAAGGCAAGGCAACTGCTGTGATAGATGAAGGCATTCGTCCATTGGATGGTCAATTTCGCAAGGCTGCATCCTACTCCACCAATGATGACTCTGCCACACATGACTCTGCCGCCAAGCAAAATCCTCAAGCCACAGCTCCCAGGGTGATGACTGATCGTGAGTTACTCCTCAGTCTTCATCAGAAGGTTGATCGCAATCATAAATGGGTCAAGCGTCAGTTTGGTTCAATTCTTCACAACATGACCTCAACACACAATGCAGTGAAGAAAAACCAATACTACCTCCATGAAACCTTCAACCGTACCTGGGTTGTTCTATCTCATGTCTACAGCGCTGCAGATCTGAAGAATATGGGTCTCAAGGAAGAATTTGACTGGTCTGCACCTCCACCGAAGAAATTCAAGAAGGTCAAAGTTCCTTCCTTGGTGGCCAGCTCCTATTCTTCATCTCGCGAGACTGATGAAAATGAAGACTTGGACGACACTGCGGCAGGCCCTACTACAACAACCGACCCCAACAACGCTGGCGCTCCTCCATCAACTTGATATTCTTCAGGGGCGTTAGTCCTCAGTTTCGATCCTTTTGGTCATTCGATGACAAAGGGGGAGAAATTTGAGTTAGTCTTCAAGCGGGTCTATTATATGGGCGTTTTTTTGTTAAGTTACAACTCTCGTTCTTCTGAAACTTTATTGGATCGAGTTGTAATCTTAAACCCGATGGTGCCCTGATACTTTTGATGCACTGTGCTTTGATACTCTCGATATGTTATTCTGCATGCTTGTTCCTCATTAATGTTACTGCACGCATGCTGAATTTCATCAGGCACCATATTTCATCATGCATTTCAAATTCTTCATATCATATGTCAAATGCGTGTATGAATTACAAGATATAGGGGGAGATCTCCATGATTCAACTCTTCAAGTGTGCATTGCTTCAAAAGCAAATTCCTCACTATGCACATCTTCAGGGGGAGTTCTTCTATATCTTGCAATCAAATTCCTCAATATCAGTACTTACACTTCACATGTTTATCCCCGTTGAAAACTTAACCTATATTGTCATCAATCACCAAAAAGGGGGAGATTGTAAGTGCATCTAGTGCCCCTTAGTGATTTTGGTGTATTGAAGACTTATAGGTTAAGGGACTAATGCGTTTGTGAGTGTACACAGGTCTATAAGTCTATGAGGAGTTTGATATTTACAGGGAAAGTCGACCCCTAAAAATGAATATCTTCGACTGAAGATTTTGGTATTTCTGAAGACTTTCATGAAGACTTTGAAAGTGAAGAAATTGGTGTTACCGTGAAGACTTGATATTCATGCGAGGAATATGAAGCTTGAAGACTTTCGTTTTCATAGTTTTGTTTTTCTCTTTCTTGAGTCATAGGAAACACCGTACTGTTAAAGGGGGTCGAGGAAATACTAAGGAAAAATTTCCATGTGATGCTCAACTCAAAATCCTACACCTACCAAACCCTTCGAGTGAAGCCTTTGGAAATCTCATACAGTTCAGTCAATTTCTTCAGTGACAGAGACGAAGTTCTTCTGGTCGCTGAGGAATTTGTTCTGACTGAGGAGTTAGGAATTCGCCAGTGCGGATTGCCTACACAGTGAGGAACATGATAGCCCTGAGGAATTTGATAGTCAAATTTCCGACCGTTGCTGTGCTACGCGCCAGCTGTCCCAAAATATCTTATCCACCTAACGGTCATATCAGACAAGGGCATTTATGTCTTATCATGTCGGGCTGCTCCCTAGGCTATAAATAGCCGCCCCCTACAACCACTAGTTGGTTGGCTGCTCCGAGAGAAACTGACACTTGTCATTTGAGAGCAACCCATCCTCCGAGGACTTTGAGCGAAAATCATCGAGTGAGGAAAAACCCAAACCCAAACACCTACAAACCCCAAAGTGATTGAGCATCACTGAAGAGATTGATCCTGCGTGGATCCGACGCTTGTTACCTTTGAAGACTGTGCTTCTTCCAGACGGTTAGGCGTCATGGTCTAGAGCATCCAAGAGGAATTGTGGATCGCCGAGTGACCGAGTCTGTGAAGGTTTGGAAGTCGCCTGAAGACTTACCACGAGTGATTGGACGAGATCTGTGTGATCTTAGTTCAAGGAGAATACGGTGAGGACTTGGTGTCCTGATCTGCGTGCTCAGCGATTAGGTGTCCGGGACTGCGTGTCCTCGCGTTTAAATACTCAGCCGCTCTAACATGACGTACAACTGAGACAACAGTTGGAACTGGTCTAACAAATCATTGTCTTCACCAACCTTACTGGTTCTATTTCCTCAACTCTTTCATTTCCTCATTACTGTGTTGAGTGATTGTTCATGTCTGTGTTTGAAGACTTTGACTGAAGACTTTCTCAATTTCCTCAGTTCAATTTCTTCAGTCTGTTTGTCTTCATCTTGTGCTATCCTGTGTTTACGCTTTCTGTACTCTGTGCTTGTCTTCATTTCATCATGATGACTAAGTCCGTATCCTGTTATGCTTACTTCTGAGTACTTATTCCACTGCTAGTAGTTCTTTGCTAAGGAATTTCCTCACCGGCAAATTCCTCAGTGAAGAATTCATAAAAATTGCCTATTCACCCCCCCTCTAGTCGATATAACGCACTTTCAGGAGATCTCCATGATTATACTCTTCAAGTGTGCATTGCTTCAAAAGCAAATTCCTCACTATGCACATCTTCAGGGGGAGTTCTTCTATATTTTGCAATCAAATTCCTCAATATCAGTATTTACACTTCACATGTTTTTCCCTGTTGAAAACTTAACCTATATTGTCATGAATCACCAAAAAGGGGGAGATTGTAAGTGCATCTAGTGCCCCTTAGTGATTTTTTGTGTATTGAAGACTTATAGGTTAAGGGACTGATGCGTTTGTGAGTGTACACAGGTCTATAAGTCTATGAGGAGTTTGATATTTACAGAGAAAGTCGACCCTAAAAATGAAGTTCTTCGACTGAAGACTTTGGATTTCTGAGGACTTTGAAAGTGAAGAAATTGGTGTGACCTTGAAGGCTTGGTAATCATTCAAGGAACATGAAGCATGAAGACTCTTGTTTTTACTGTTTCATTTTCTCTTTCTTGAGTCATAGGAAACACCATATTGTTAAAGGGGGTCGAGGAAATACTAAGGAAAATTTTCCATGTCATGCTCAACTCAAGATCCTACACCTACCAATCCCTTCGAGTGAAGCCATTGGAAATCTCGCACAGTTCAGTCATATTCTTCAGTGACAGATACGAAGTTCTTCTAGTCTCTGAGGAATTTCTTCTGACTGGAGAGTTAGGAATTCGCCAGTGTGGATTGCCTATGAAGTGAGGAACATGATAGCCCTAAGGAATTCGAACCTCAAATATTCCGACCATTGCTGTGCTACGCGCTAGCTGTCCCAAAATATCTACCCACCTAACAGTCATATCAGACAAGGGCATTTATGTCTTATCATGTCGGGCTGCTCCCCGACTATAAATAGCCGCCCCCTACAACCACTAGTTGGTTGGCTGCTCCGAGAGAAACTGACACTTGTCATTTGAGAGCAACCCATCCTCCGAGGACTTTGAGTGAAAATCATCAAGTGAGGAAATCCCAAACCCAAACCTACAAAACCCCAAAGTGATTGAGCATCACTGAAGAGATTGATCCTGCGTGGATCCGACGCTTGTTTCCTTTAAAGACTGTGCTTCTTCCAGACGGTTAGGCGTCAAGGTCTAGAGCATCCAAGAGGAATTGTGGATCGCCGAGTGACCAAGTTTGTGAAGGTTCGGAAGTCACCTGAAGACTTACCATGAGTGATTGGGCGAGGTCTGTGTGACCTTAGCTCAAGGAGAATACGGTGAGGACTGTGTGTCCGGGACTGGGTGTCCTCGAGTTTAAATACTCAGCCGCTCCAACCAGATGTACAACTGAGACAGCAGTTGGAACTGGTCTACCAAATCATTGTCTTTACCGAGCTAACTGGTTCTATCTCCTCAACTCTTTCATTTCTTCATGTATGTTGTTGTGTGCCTGTTCATATCTGTTTGAAGACATTGACTGAAGACTTTCTCAATTTCCTCAGTTCCATTTCTTCAGTCTGTCTGTCTTCTTCCTTGTGTTATCCCGTGTTTACGCTTTCTGTACTCTGTGCTTGTCTTCATTTCATCATGATGACTATGCTTGTGTTCTGTTATGCTCCTTTCTGAGTACTTATTCTGCTGCAAGTAGTTCTTCATTTAGGAATTTCCTCACCAGCAAATTCCACAGTGAAGAATTTATAAAAATCGCCTATTAACCCCTCGTCTAGTCGATATAACGCACTTTCATCTATGCTATGATATTTCTAATAATTTGATTACTTACCTCAAAGCCTATTAGGAGGCTGGCACAGGCTTCGGTCAATCCGCTTTTGGCGGACCGAACCTTCTCAATCACCGCACTCATAATGGTGCAGTGCCCTTCGTCAATGGAAGTGCCACGAAACGCTTCCATCAAGTTGTCCGATGTCCCTGGTTGGACAGAGGTCATCAGCACGGGTGGCTCGCCCCCCTTAGAAAGAGGTTGCCTGCCCAAATTCGGAACCACTATGGGTTCCGGCGCAGTATCCTGCTGGGGGGCAGACTTGTTGCGGCCCCCGTTCTCAGCATCCATGGGGGTCTTCCCTCCCATGTGCCCAGCGCTGGGAATTTCGCCTTGGGGCGTCTCCAGAACTGTCTCCCCTGGCCCGGTATCCTCTGCGACAACACCTCGGTGTCGTCCGCGGGCCGGGGGGAGGTGGCCGTCGGGATTGAATCGTTGTTCATTGCCGAATGGCCCAAACACCCATCCGAGGAGGATACGTCGATGTGGGCTTTGGCCGGACTGCACAAGTATAATTGGCATAATAAGAAGCAGTAAAGCAAAACATACTGGAAGTATTATGGTGTCCGGACACTTACAATTTCGCCAGGGGCTTGTCCCTGGGTGACCACTCCTCGTCACTGTAAGCGGCTGTGGTGGAGTGGTCCGGAGGGAGGGTCTTTCCCTTCTTGGACCCTTTGGCCTCCCCAGATGGGGCGGCCTTTCTTTTCTTCTCCCCTTGGGTGGGGGAGGGATTTCCTCTTCCTCCTCCTCGTCTTCGTTGGAGGAGTGCACCTTGGCGTCTTTGGACGATGAGTCCGATACAACCTTGCGCCAGAGACCTTTCCTGGTCCCCGTGGCCTTCTTCTTGGCCTTCTTCTCCGGCACCTCATAGGGCGCTGGAAACAGCATCTCAGTTAAGAGAGGCGATGCTTGATCATCGGGTAGCGGAGCTGGACAGTCAATCCGCTCCGCTATCGCTACCCAGTCCTATTAAATTGGCATGGAGGCTTAGATCCCTCCCGCGAATATACTACGGAAAGGCACATCTTGCAAAGCGTAAAAACTTACCGGATTAGTGGGGCGCTTTGTGCTGAGTCCACGATCTTCGGCTATGGGCGGTGGTACCTCGGAGGCCTTGAACAGCACCTTCCAGACGTCTTCGTGCGTTGTGTCGAAGAGCTCTTGCAGCATCTGGTGCTTGGCCGGGTCGAACTCCCACATATTGAAAGCTCGTCTCTGACACGGAAGGATCCAGCGGATGAGCATGACCTGGACCATGTTGACAAGCTTGATTTTCTTGCCTATCATATTTTTGATGCATGTCTGGAGTCCGGTCAGCTCTACTGGTGAGCCCCATGCTAGGCCCTTCTTTTTCCAGGACGTGAGCCGCATGGGGACGCCAGATCGAAAATCGGGGGCTGCCGCCTAGTTGGTGTCGCGCGGCTCGGTGATGTAGAACCACCCCGATTGCCACCCCTTCATGGTCTCCACATAGGAGCCTTCGGGCCAGGTGACATTGGGCATCTTGCCCACCATGACGCCTCCGCACTCCGCTTGCTGGCCGACCACCACCTTCGGCTTCACATTGAAGGTCTTCAGCCATAGACCGAAGTGGGGTGTAATGCAGAGGAAGGCCTCGCACACGACGATAAACACCAAGATGTTGAGGATGAAATTGGGGGCCAGATCATGGAAGTCCAGCCCGTGATAAAACATGATCCCGTGGAAAAATGGGTGGAGGGGGAATCCCAGTCCGCGGACGAAGTGAGTAAGGAATACCACCCTCTCGTGGGGTTCCGGAGTAGGGACGATTTGCCCTGCGTCCGGCAGCCGGTGCGCAATGTCTGCGTCCAGGTATCCAGCTTCCCGGAGCTTCGTAATGTCCTCCTCCATTGCGGAGGAGGCCATCCACTTGCCTCTCGCTCCGGACATGTTTGGAATGGCTTTACGGAGAAGGTGAAAACTTGGGCGCTGGGGCTCGAGCGTGCGAGAACGGATGAGTAGGGGAAGAAGAATGCGTGGGTGAAAAAGAGGGATCCCTATCTCTTTATAAAGGCGGTAAAAACGGTGTGCCTCCCCACTTGCCCGGTAAACTTGCTTATTCCCCAAGCGTCGCGTTGATGGCGCGGTTGGGTTACCCACACCCGTATTGATGAGGATCCTGTGATAAGGGGACACGATCTCTGCTTCGACAAGACGTGCCAAGAAAACAGCCTCGCAATATGTGCAGTAGCTAGTTGATGAAAACTGTTCAAATAATGACCGAACCATGGCGTGATGTCACGCTATGAAAGGTTGTCGGCAGATTAGATTTGTGGAATATTGTGCTCTCTACGGTGTTATGTGGAAATTATTTTGCAGAGCCGGACACGATCCTCATATTCAAGATCTTCTATGGAGTATTCGGAGAAGGAACCCGCCTTGCAATGCCAAAGACAATCTGCGCGCCAGACTCATCATCATTGCAGCCTGGTTCAGGGGCTACTGAGGGAGTCCTGGATTAGGGGGTCCTCGGACAGCTGGACTATATACTTTGGCCGGACTATTGGACTATGAAGATACAAGATTGAAGACTTTGTCCCGTGTCCGGGTGGGACTCGCCTTTGCGTGGAAGGCAAGCTTGGCAACCCGGATATGTAGAATAATCACCACCTTCGGGTTTAGTCCATAGGACAAGAATAATCATAATCATAGGCTAGCTTCTAGGGTTTAGCCTCTACGATCTCGTGGTAGATCAACTCTTATAATACTCATATCATCAAGATCAATCAAGCAGGAAGTAGGGTATTACCTCCATCGAGATGGCCCGAACCTGGGTAAACATCGTATCCCCCGCCTCTTGTTACCATTAGCCTTAGACGCACAGTTCGGGACCCCCTACCCAAGATCCGCCGGTTTTGACACCGATAGGGGGACACATCCTTGAAGGGGGAAAACTGCTCATGCAGTGCCACGGGGGATGTAACCTCAAACGGGGCGTTGACCATCTCAGTAGTGGTCGTGAGCGTATCTGGGGTCGGCTTGGTGGCTGCCTCCATCTTCTTGGAGCTCTCTGTCTCGTGGGTATCAGCCTCCCGCGTCTGCTCCAATATCGATAGGTCTTTGCCTGGTTCTCCTTGGTCCATCATGAAACTGACGAATACTAGGAGACCACTGAAAGGAAAACACAATCGCAATGACAATTAAACAAAAAAGAGAGTGAGGATCGGTTACTGCTTTGCAAAAGTTCTTTTTTTTGAACGAAAATATACCAACATCACGGATCCGCTTATCTTCCCTTCGTTGGGAGAGAAGAACAGTGGCAGATGCGAGTGTTGGCTTTCTTCAAGACGGTGAGGGAGAAGGGGATTCAGCAAAGAGTGAAATGATGGTTGCTTCATCCGTCAAACTTGGACTACGGGGAGGTGGGGTTTTGTGATACGATGGCTCGTTGCTGCTGCGCTACGACCGGGGTGACTTTCCGCCTGCGTACTGCCTTCTAATTTGGTGGATGGCATTTGGGCCCGTGTGCTGCATGGCCTGCATGTCTGTAAACAAAAGTATAACAACATTCAGTAGAGGGAGACGTTTCAATGACCTAGGAGGAGCCAGAAGCAGTAGATTGTCTCCACTGTACTAGTAGTAATTGTTTTTCTGGGTAGCTGTAGTGTCTCCATTGTACTAGTAGTAATTGTTTCTCTGGGCCCAAGACAAAACAGCCCATCCACACTAGTAAACAGTAAAATCAATTCAAAATCCCTATATTTACTGAACGAGAGGCGCTACCCACACCCAGCATAGCGCCCCCCAAAAAAACCTGGGTGCTCTTCTTCCTCCTCGCTCCCACCCACCTCACGTCAGCTCGCTCCACTCGTACCCCCAAATTCCTCACCTCACTCCTACAGAAAACCCCAGCTCCCCTTCTTCCTCACTACTATAGAAAAACCCCAGCTCCCCTTCTTCTTCACTCGCACTACAAATAGGCTCGTCATTCGTTACTCTGCTCAAATTTGTGAGCGCGACGCAACGCCCTCGAGGAAAATGGAGTCGGCTGACCCCAGCGCCAAGAAGATGAGGCTCCCGCCAGCGATGACGCCTGTTGTAGATCCCGCACCCGGCAACGCGGGAAGAAGCGGCGACCCCGCCCCCACCGGATCCTAGGAACCCGTAGAATCTTGGGTGGAACGCATCAGCGATCTCCTAGACGCCGTCCTTGGGGAGATCATCTCGCTTCTCCCCACCAAGGATTGCTACCGCACCCAAGTCCTCTCAATTCGTTGGCACCCTCTATTGCGCTCCGTGCCCCTTAATCTCAACTGTCGTCAGCTATCTCTCTTCAATGATTTTGAAATCCCCAGAGCCATCATCTCCTCCCACCAGGGCTCCGTTCAAAGCATCTGCATCCCGTCATGCTACCTGAGCAAGCATACCATGCCCTCAAGGTGGACGCCTGGCTGAAATCCCCTGAATTCACAAAACTACAGCTGCTTGAGTTCTACTATTCCACTGGAAATCACATACCACATACCGAACGCCATGAACTTGTGCCCTCAGCATCGATGTCCATCTCACGGTTTTCCTCCTCTCTCCACACCGCCACCTTTGTGCTGGGCTACCTACCAGACAATCTGGTACTAAACCTTCGACTCCCATTTCTCAAGAAACTTTCACTTGTGCGGGTTCGTATATTGGAGGCCTCATTGCACAGCATCATCCACTCCAGTTGCCCTGCCCTGGAGTGCTTGGTGCTTGTTTTCACAGTTAGAATCGGTTGTCTCCAAATAAAGTCGCCTAACCTTGTAAGAATTGGAATTTCTTTTGACGGAAGGCAGCTCATCATCCAAGATGCCCCTTCACTTCAAAGGTTGATCCTTGATTCTAGTTATTCACCGTTGCAAATAACCGTCCTCTCTGCACCTAAACTGGAGACCTTGGGTGTAATACATGATATCTGTGCTCATTTCAATATGGTGTTTGGCTCCACAGTTCTTCAGGTACTTTATATTATCATCTACAGTTGTAACCATAAGCTGGATTTTAAATTTCTGCGCATAAGTTATATATCATCTTGGAGTACACATTTTGTACTAATATTATGTTCTATGCTCAATGAATAGTTTCTCCATGGATGGCCTATCAATGGTGCTGGATTCTGTCAAGATCTTATATATCCAAATTAATAGTTTTGATTTAAACAAGATTATTGGCTTGCTGCAATGCTTTCCATGTCTGGAGAAGTTGTATATAAAGGTGATAATTTCATACACATTGGAAGCCCGCATATAATGTACTAGAATTAACCGTTCAGCTGTTGCTCTTTCGACACTCTTTTTTTAGACCTTAACTGTTTTCAATCTTCTTGTCTATTTAGGCAACAGGACGGGGTAAGAAAGTTATAACCAATCGGTGGATTCGTAAGCATCGGGATTTTCTCACTTCTCATGAGATTCGATTGAAGACAATAACGCTAGAATGTTATGTAGCCAACCGTGCAAACACTAGATTTGTCACATTCTTCCTGCTAAATGCGAGGTTACTATTGTCCATCAGGCTTAAGTTTATCAGCAGCATGGTTTTGACGGATGGGTATGTCGAAGAGCAAAAAAAGGAGTTTCAGGTGGGCAAAAGAGCTTCTGAATGTGACGGGCTTCTATTTACAACATATTGTGGTCATAATCCAGTAAATTTTACGACCCAGGATGTTCATTCTATGGACCTGACCGATCCATTTGACTGTGAATGCCGAAAACAGTGTTGTAGTTAGATGTTGTTGCCCTTTTCAACATGTTTTTTTTTGTAAACCTGATGAACAATTAACCCTCGTGCTTTTGTACAGTTTGTAAGCTGGAGTTAGATATTCCTGCCCTTTTCAACTCGGTTGTGACTCTCATATTTTCTTTGAAACAAGGCAAATGGCTTGCATTCGTTTAATTTAGAGTGAAATATTGTAAAAAATCCCAACCAAGGGAAATAACATCACTCTCGCCGGCTGCTTGAGCTCACTGTGCATTACAGAAGCCAAGTGATTAGCCCCCACCAGCACCCACAAACTTATTTCGAACTAGCACATCAAATGGGCTATAAATTTTCATAGGAAAGGCTGCATGATCGTGACAGATTTGGATTCTAACATTTGGGACACGCGAGGAAATAGCCTATCCAAGGTGGTGTCGACTTACTAGCCAGTCAACAAACAATTTTGCCTACCAGCCATTGGATGGACATCCAACATCTGTCGTGTATCTTCTATCTCTTGTCTTCTTCTTCCTCCAGCCGCCCAAACCAAACCACCCCATCGGCTCCGCCTGCTCCCGCATCCCATGGTTGGCTGTGCCTCCATCGCCCTACCGTACGTACCCTCTAACGTTGGCCAGTCCTTCCCTCTATTCCCTCACACATCCTATTATTCTCCGACGACATCAGCCCCAACACGCACCCGCACCCGAACCAGTCATCCCTCGTACTCCCCTCCGCCTGCGACTGGATCGGCGCATCTTCCACGGCTCCTATTCGTTCCATCCGAGGCCTCGCTGCCGTCCTCCGCCTTGCGGCCTTGGTTCCCTCGCCGTGCACGATGCACCGCCCTCTTGCGTTGTCAACATCGTCAACAACCAAGAGGAACAAGGAGATGACTGTACGTGGAGAGGATGACAGTAGGGACCCACCAGCGTCATGGCAGTACGCAAGCAAGTGCATCTATATTACAAGCCCAAAAATATGGTTCCTCCTAATGGTTGGACATCTGGGGCTCACGCCATTGTCAACATAGTCAATGAACGAGAGAATTACACTACGAGCGGCTGACACCAGGGACCCAGCAGGTTGCGCAGTTTTTTTAGGAACAAGCAGTTGTTATTTATACTAGTTTTAGCGAGTAACAACGGGGCTGTGTGGGGGTTGTGGCCCGTCTAGCCAGGGTTTTATTTATGTTTACCACATCATGAGCCCAATTGTGTTTTTTTCTTGCTGAAAATGGCTAGCCCACTTCTATTTTTTAAAATAAATACCCAAACAAGGCCTACTTGCTTTATCGGCCCCACTGGGCTGCAAATCTTTCAAGACGAGGAGAGTTTCATTCGGTTTGCCCAGAAATGGGATGTACATTTTTAAAACACATCAAACCGGGAATTAGTTCCAATTTTTTTTCATTACAAGATTTTAAATTCCATTGATTTTTATGCGTGGAAATTTTTTTGGATTTTATATTAATATAAATTATTTATCAAAATAGTTTGAATGTGAATCGATATTTCTGGATTAAAAATAGTTGACCGCACCGAAATATGCAAAATTTCGTATATTTTTTAACCGTGGCCACAATATGGGGTGTAATGCTAAAAAAAGAATATGCGCTCCAAAAAAAATCTTAAGAATTAGCAAATGGGTTGTACATTATTAGAAATAATGGCACATGGGTTGTATGTTGTTTTCCATAGATTTGAGGCTGACTTGTGCGCCTACTACAGGTTGACACATGTGCTTTCATAAAAAAAGGTTGACGCACACGCAACGCCCTGTCAACTTAGTCAACACACGAGAGCAGTGACTGTTGGATGTCCATCCAGCGCCTGGCGTGCTTCTTCAATCTTTGCTCTTCATGCTCCAGCCGCTCAAACAAGCGCCAGCAGGACTGCCTGCTCCCTCCTCCCGCGGCCAGCTATGCTACCGCGCAGGCCTCACGGCCCCACCGTACTCCCATCGCTAGCCTAGCCATCCCTCTACTCACCCACACCTGCTATTATTCTCCGGGGACGGCAGACGAACCAGTAAACCCTCGTACTCCTCCGCGTGGGAAACAACTGCCGAGTATTCCCTGGCTCTGTGTCGTTCCCTTCCTATGCCTCGCCGTCGTCCACCGCCCTCGTGCTCTCGACGCGACCTGGTCAACGTGGTCAATGAACGACATCCATCGGAAGCGGACTGTATGTGGAGAGGCTGACAGCTGGGTCCACAGCCGCACGCAAGGAAATGCCTCCTTATTACGCGCAAAATAATGATTCCTCCACCTGACAGCAAGGACCCACAGGAAGGGCCTCTGTATTTCATGAAAAAAACATTCCCCCCGCTGACAGGTCAGACCCACCAGCTATATCTTCGCACGCAAGGAAGTGCCTCCTTATTACCCCCTGCGAGCTGGGACCCACCATATTGTTGGCTGACTTGTGGGCCTACTAAGTTGATGGGGATGGAGGGCATTGTCAACTTAGTCAATACTCCAGTGACCGTATGATGTCCATCCAATAGCCATAGTGCTTCTTCAACCTCTGGTCTTCTTGCTCCAGCCGCCCAAAGTAGTGCCGGTCGTGCCGCCTGCTCCTGCCTCTCGTGGCCGGTTGTGCTACCGCGAGGCCTCACCGCCCCCATACTACTCCCATCACTGGCCAGGCCATCCCTCCACTCACCCACACCCCCTGTTATTCTGCGGCGACGGCATCCTCACACCGCAGCCGAACCAATGAACCCTCATACTCCTCTATGCGTGGGCATCCACTGCCACGTCTTCCCCGGCTCTGCGTCGTCCCCTTCCTAGGTCTCGCCGTCGTCCACCGCCGTGGTGCTCTCGGTGCGGCGTGGTCAATGTGGTCAATGACCGACTTCCATCGGAAGAGTACTATACGTGGAGAGGCTGACAGCTAGGTCCACGGCAGCCGCAAGGAAGTGCCTCCTTATTACACGGAAAATAATGATTCATCCACCTGACAGCAGGGACCCATCGGATGGGCCACTGTATTTCATGAAAAAACGTTTCCCCCCTGACTGCTGGGACCCACCAGCTACATCTTCGCACGCAAGGAAGTGCATCCGGGCAAAAAAAATGATTCGCCCCCTGACTGCTGGGACCCACCAGCTACATCTTCGCACCCAAGGAAGTGCCTGACAATCGGGACCCACCTGGTCGAAGCGAATGTAGCGTTGTCATTCTGGTCGTGAACGTGTACGTACATACTGGTGGATGTAGAGGCACACATGTGTCGTAGTAGAGGCACACACGTAGCATGTACATGTACGTACAACAGCCAGTGTGCAAGAAAGAAAATACGACCAGATACGTACATACGGGTGGAGTCTCGAACGCCTACTCGCGCATACATATGGCCAGGGCTCGTGTACATGGCTGGGTCGGAATGGAGAAACAACATCGTCATTGTGTTCATGGGGAGCCAACCAGCTGGGTCGGAACGGAATGTGTCATCGTGTTCATCAGGAGGGCTTGGACGGAACAGGCGATGGAAATGAGGCATGGCATACCGCAGAACGAAGGAAACGGCCTTGTGTTTGACCGGCCATGTTCGAAATGGGATCCTGTTCATCGGGAGGGGTCTGGCGTACCACAAAACGGAGGAAACGGACCTCCTACGATCGAAACGGGGGTCCTGTTGATCGGGAGGGGTGTGGCGTACCGCAAAACAGACGAAACAGACTTGTGTTGGAGCGCTACAGTCGAAACGGGGGTCATGTTTATCGGGAGGGGTGTGGCGTACCGTAAAACGGGACTCCACGGGATATTGTTCATCTCCACCGTCGACCTCCTCCAGCCTCCACAGGCTACTGTTTATCCACCATCGACCTCCTCCAGCCTCCACTTGGGACTGTTCATCCACGAGCTCCTATTCATCTAGCCTCCACCGCGTGCTACTCCACTGGCTACTGTTCAACCACCCCTTTCCACGGGCTCTTGTTCAACCACCCCTCCACAGGCTCCTGTTCATCCACCCCTCCACCATCTACTGTTCATCCAGCCCTCCACGGGGTCGTCCTGTTCATCCAGCCCTCCACGGGGTCCTGTTCATCCAGCCCCAACCGGCTCGATCAATCGAGGTCCTATTCATCCAGAGGCAACGCCACGGGGTCTTGTTCATCCACCCCCACCGCTCACTGTTCATCCAACCCCCCCCCCCCCCCCCCGCAACGCTCACTGTTCATCCAGAGGCAGAATTGATCGGCTTCAGTTAGCAGCAGTAGCGAAGGAATCGCTCGATCGGGTTCAGTTAACAGCCATCGATCGATCGCTCGGGTTCAGTAACGCGTAGCCTGCAGTGCAATCGCTCAGGTTCAGTTAGAGCCCAACGCCTCGCTCGGGTTCAGTTAGAGCCAATGCCTCGCACACACGCGCGTATGTGTACAACAGAAACACGCATCGCTCGGCCCCCGACCACCCACCGTAACCGGGAACTCCCTGAAATTTTCCTCGCCCTCGCTTCTACCACGGATTTTTTCGTCATGGACGGCCCAAAGAATGTCATGCAGCTGCTTCTTCGGCCTGCCCAGGACAAAAAGCCCATTTTCTGTCATGATTTTTGGTCATAGAAGTAGGAGCCCACCACATCTATGATGATACTGGGTTTTGTCACAATTATCGTCATAGAAGTGTCATAAGTAGGACAGGAAAAAAATTCGTTCAGCCCAAAATGTCACGGATGTGTCTTTTTTTTGTAGTGCCTGATGGTTTTAATGGCTGCTTTCTTAAGAGTTGCTGGCCGATCATCAAAGAGGATTTCTACAGAATGTGTCAGGATTTCCATGAGGGTAACCTGGATATCACCAGCATTAGCGAGGGATATATTACCTTGATTCCAAAGACCTCATCTCCTGAAACTTCCAATGATTATAGGCCTATAACCCTGCTGAACTGCTGTCTGAAAATTGTCACAAAAATCTTGGCCAACCGTCTGCAGAAAGTTATCTTGAAAATCATCCATAGGAACGAGTACAGCTTCATTAAGGGACGAACCATCCAAGACTGCCTTGCTTGGTCATTTGAATACATTCATCAATGCTAGAGGTCGTCGTGCGAGATTATGCTGCTCAAACTTGACTTCGCCAAAGCCTTTGACACCATAGAGCATGCCCCAATGATGGAGATCATGAGACACATGGGGTTTGATGACAGTTGGCTGGGTTGGATGGAAACAATCTTTGGATCTGGTGTGTCTTCTTTCCTTCTTAATGGGGTCCCTGGTAGAAAGTTTCAGTGCAAATGTGGGGTGCGACAAGGCGATACCCTCTCTCCACTGATTTTTGTCCTTGCTGCTGATCTTCTCCAAGCCGCGGTCAATGACGTGTTTGCTCGTAGGTTGATTGAACTGCCCATCCCATGCAATCGCGACGGCAACTATCCGGTGGTGCAGTACACGGATGACACCATTCTGGTGATGCCAGCCTTCCCTGATCAAGCTGTCCGCATGAAAACAATCCTTGAGGACTATGCAGCATCGTTTGGTCTGAAGATCAACTTTCACAAGTCCACCCTCGTTCCTATTAACCTTGATCCGCAGCGTGCATGAGACTTGGCACATATCTTTGGCTGCTCGGTTGGCTCAATGCCGTTCACATATATTGGCCTCCCCATGGGCACGACCAGGCCGACCTTGCTAGAGCTCATGCCACTGGTGCATGGTGTGGAAAGGAAAATGTCCACGACACTGTCTTTGATGTCATCTGGGGCCAAGCTCACTTTGGTCAATTCTGCAGTGACCTCAATGCTGATCTATGCCATGTGCACGATTAAGCTTCACCCAAAAGTGATTGAGCACCTTGACAAGCTGTGTAGATACTGTCTTTGGGTGAAGAACTCTGAGGATGGGGTCAAAAATAATTCCCTTGCTGCCTAGGAATTGGTTTGTAGGCCCAAACGCAAAGGTGGGCTTGGGATCATCAATATCAAAACCCAGAATGTGGCCCTCCTTCTGAAGCACCTATTTAAGTTCTACAACCACCATGACGTCCCCTGGGTGACCTTGATCTAGGATACCTATTACACAGGCAGAATTCCACATGCAGTGGAACCAGTTGGCTCCTTCTGGTGGCACGACGTAATGTGTTTCGTGGGATTACCAGGGTCACTTTGGGCAACAAATCCTCCTCCCTGTTCTGGAAAGATGCATGGTTCGATGACCATGATTCCCCACTAATGGAGATCTTCCCCGGAGCTTTCTCCTTCTGCTTGAACGAAGACAAGCCCGTTGTCAATATCCTCACTGCTGAGGACCCGAGCTTGATCTTCCACCTACCGCTATCCACACAGGCTAGAGAGCAGGTCAGAGAAATCCAACAAGGATCCATGCATGTTCTTCTTGACAGAGAATGCAATGATACCTGGGAATTTCATCCAAGAGATACTATGATCACTGCTTCGGAGAGACGGTGGCTGATGATGCCTTTGGCTGGCTATGGAAGGCTACGAGTCTAATTAAGTATAAAATGTTTGGTTGGCTATTGTTGGTTGATCGCCTAAACACTAGGAATATGCTGAAACACCGACACTTTGTCGTGATGGGTAACACCTACACATGCATGCTCTGCCAGAACCCTCCTGAGGAAATGGTTGAGCACCTCTTCTTCACTTGCCTGTGTAGCCAACAATGCTGGGACAAGGTTGGCATGCTCTGGTCGAGCTCTGGGAATAGACTCACTTTGCTGCATGCTGGCAGGGAGCATTGGCGGCGACCGCTGTTTATGGACATCTTCTTGATGGCCGCATGGAGCCTGCGGAAAGAGAGAAATAACGAATACTTCAGAAGGATTCCACACTCTTTTGGTTCGTGGTTGGCTAGGCTCAAGGATCTTTTGACCCTGTTGGTTCACAATTGTAGGGAGGAACTGTGTCCTTTCCTAGACACTTACATACAAAACTTGTAACATGTGTATAGGTAGCACACTAAGATACAAGGCCGGGGGGCGTAAAACCCACATGTAACAATGTTGTAACTGGTTCTTTGTGAGTAATACAAAGTCAGTGGGAGCCTATCCCACTATCATTCACTTTTAAAAATGGGTTGAAGCCATAGACGACCTCAAAGGGGAACTTGCCAATGGTAGAGTGTCTTGCTCGACTGTAGGCGTACTCAATGATGGGTAAACACTGCTCCCACTCCTTGATGTTTCTTGATCAACACGCATAGGAGAGTAGATAGCATCCGGTTCGTGACCTCCATTTGGCCGTCGGTTTGTGGATGGTATGCTGAAGAGAACAAGAGCTTGATTCCAAGCTTGGCGCATAGGGTCTTCCAAAAGTAACTTAGGAACTTGACATCATGGTCCGAGACAATAGTCTTTGGATGTAGGCACAAGAGTGCCCTACAAAAGAGATTGGCAACATGTGAAGCATCGTCTATCTTGTTGCATGGTATAAAATGTGCCATCTTAGAGAATCGGTCCACAACAACAAATACAGAATCCTTGCCATTTTGAGTTCTTAGCAAACCAAGCACGAAGTCCATACTAATATCTTCCCATGGGTGATATGGAATAGGAAGTGGCATATAGAGACCATGGGATTGAGGTTTAGACTTAGCTTTGCGACATGTAGAACATCGGTTGGTGAAGCGGGAGATGTCGCGGAACATCTTGGGCCAAAAAGTAGTTCATGGAGAGCGTAGCGAATGTCTTGTCGCGTCCAAAGTGTCCCATAAGTCCTCCTCCATGAGCTTGTTGCAAAAGTAACAAACGAAGAGAAGACTCGGGTATACATAGTTTGTTAGCTCTCATTAGATAATCATCCTTGATGTAATATCGTTCCCAAGATGTATGCGTCAAACATTTGGCATAAGGAATAGCAAAAGTAGGATCATGCGCATACAAGTCTTTTATGTGCTCAAAGGCAATGACATTCAATTCAAATTGAGTAACAAGCATGTATTTGCGGGAAAGAGCATTCGCCACAACAATTTCCTTACCTTTGATGTATTTGATGGCATAAGGAAATGACTCTATGAACTCACTCCACTTGGCATGACGCTTATTCAATTTAGTTCGACCCTTAAGGTACTTAAGCGTTTCATGATTCGTATGGATGACAAATTCATGAGGGCGAAGATGATGTTCCCACTCATGCAAAACTCGTACTAAGGCATATAACTCTTTGTCATAGATGGGATAATTGAGTTGCGTGCTGGAAAGTTTCTCACTAAAGTAAGCAATTGGGCGCTTCTCTTGCATTAACACACCTCCTATACCATTGCCACTAGCATTGCAATGAACATTAAAAATTTTGTCAAAATTGGGCAAAGCAAGCAAAGGAGCATGTGTAAGCAAATTCTTAAGCTCATTAAATGTGTATCTTGGGATGGTCCCCAAACAAATGGTGCATTTTTCTTACTCAAAGCATGCAAAGGAGATGCAATGGTGCTAAAATCGTTAGCGAATCTTTGGTAGAAACCGGCTAAGCCAAGGAAACTTCGCGCTTGTTGCAAGTTGGTTGGTTGTGGCCAAGTATTAATAGCATCAATTTTAGCTTCATCTACATGAACACCCTTAGAAGACACAACGAAACCAAAGAAAACAAGTTTGTCAATGCCAAATTTGCATTTCTCCATGTTAGCATAAAGGCACTCTTTCCTAAGAGTTTGCAAACGGTTCTAAGATGGGTGACATGATCTTTGAGAGATTTGCTAAACACAAGTATATCATCAAAGTAGACCACAACAAATTTGCCAATGTAGGGGCGAAGGACAAAATGCATCACACGCATAAAAAGTGTCGGGTGCTTCGGATAAGCCCATTGGCATGACTAGCCATTCATATAAGCCAAACTTGGTTTTGCAGCGGTTTTCCATTCATCACCGTCTTAGATGCGTATTTGATAGTAGCCACTTTTAAGGTCAATTTTAGAGAAAATTGTGGTTCCACTAAGTTCGTCTAGCATGTCGTCAAGGCGTGGAATAGGATATCTATAACGAGTGGTGATAGCATTGATGGGTCTACAATCGGAACACATGCGAATACTATAGTCTTTCTTAGGCACTAGTATGACCGGTATGGCACAAGGACTCAAGATTTCACGCACATGTCCATTGTCAATGAGTTGTTGTACTTGCCTTTGTATTTCCTTAGTTTCTTCGGGGTTGACGTGGTAAGGTGCCCTATTAGGTAGCGGTGCACCGGGGATGAGGTCATTCGATGTTCAATGCCTCGAAGTGGAGGTAGTCCCTGAGGTAACTCATCGGGGAAGATGTCCTTGAATTCCTTCAATAGAGAAGACAACACTAAAGGTAGATGGTGAGAGGTGTTAGTTGTTGTTGCCTCGTCCTTGCACACTAGGACATAGTGCATAACACTTGATGGGTTCTCACACACTTCTCTCATCCCACTCTTGGTAGTGAAAAGCACTAGGTTTGTCTTGTCGCTCATCGTGGAGGCACTCAATTTTGGCTTGTGGTGCTTACTCTCTTTTTGGTGGTTCACTCTCTCACTATTCTCTCCATTATGGGTGGATGTTTGTTTATCGGCGGTCACTTGGCTTGGTGACATAGGTCGTAGCACGTACTCCTTTCCCTTCATCTTGAAGCTATAGTGATTGGTTCACCCATTGTGGATGATGCCGCGGTCGAATTGCCAAGGTCATCCAAGTAGAAGATGGCAAACGGACATGGGAACCACATCACACTCCAAGGTGTCTTCATATGCGCCAATCTTGAAGGAGACTTGAACCATGTGCTCCACTTAAATGGTACCGGAGTCGCTAAGCCATTGGACCTTGTAGGAGTGAGGATGCTTCATCTTGACCAATTGTAGCTTGGAACATAGCTCTTCACTTGCCAAGTTGTGGCAACATCCTCTGTTGATGATGACCTTCACGGAACGTCCATTGATGCCCGCCTTCGTGTGGAAGATATGGCATCGTTGGTCTTCATCTTGTTGATGTTGAAGAGTCAAGACCTTGGAGACAATGAGCACGGCTCTCAAATCATTGTCAGAAAAGACTTTGTCGTCTTCATCTTCATTCATGCTCCGGTGCATGGCCACGTGCTCGATCGCTTCCATTTCTTATTCACTCATGGAGTCATAGGTACCATCCTCATTGGCGATCATGGTGGCCGATTGGTGCACTTGAATTTCTTGTGGCCTCGGCCTCCACATGTGAAGCATTTGATGTAACTCATCTTGACGGTATCATCGGTTGGAGTAGATGAGGATGAAGCTCTTGGCTTGAAGTTGCTTGTAGTAGGAGGACGACTTGAAGATGGCGAAGTTTTCTTGTAACTTGACTTATTGCCATTGCTTGGTGAAGCTTTTGTCACGGAAGAAGGAATCGTAGTCGTTGAAGCTTGGTTATAGGAGGAGCCACAGGACTTGGGAGAGAACTTGGCATATTTGTAGACATCTTGCACTTGTCGCTTCGCCTTGGTATCTTGGTGCACTAGCTCGATGAGATTGGAGTAAGGTTGGAAGTCAGTGATCTTCTTGATAGGATG
Organism: Triticum aestivum; assembly: GCF_018294505.1. NCBI lineage: Eukaryota > Viridiplantae > Streptophyta > Magnoliopsida > Poales > Poaceae > Triticum > Triticum aestivum. The sequence continues at coordinate 77,674,472 of NC_057804.1, forward strand.
ATCTTATTTTGTGAGTCCACCATACCTACCTATGGATTGAGTAAGATCCTTCAAGTAAGTTGTCGTTGGTGCAAAAAGGCAATAAAAATTGCTTCAAATGTGTTGGATCATTTAGTGTAAGATAAAATTGAGCGTTGTACGAACTTGTGATGGCAAAGTAATAAAAGCAACAAACTACATAATAAAGGTTGCTATCACAAGGGGCAATACAACATGATGTTCTTTTGCATTAAGGGATTTGGCATACAAACAAAAAGCGCATGGCAACATCTACTTCCCTCTATGAATGGCCTATCTTTTACTTTTATGTATTTACTTTTATGCAAGAGTCAAAGTATTCTTCCCTATTCCTTCTATTTTTCTATTTTTTGCAAGCATCATGTGGTGAGGAAAGATCTAGGCACATATATCCAGTTGGATATGAGTGGGCATGATTTATTATTGTTGACATCACCCCTGAGGTGAATACGTTAGGAGGCAAAACTATAAGCCCCTATCTTTCTATGTGTCCGGTTGAAATTTTTTGTTCATGGGTATGCTGTGAGTGTTAGCAATCATAGAAGGTTAAATGCTGGTTGAGTATGTGGACTTGCCTAAAGGCTTCGATACGTGACCCTTCCTGAAAATATGATGAATTGTAGTTGCAAAGTTGATTGAGAACATAGTTTGTTCGTTTTCAATAAGGTTTATGCTTTATACTTCAATGTTGTGATGAATAATTGTTACTTGTTCCTGAGAAGTTATATGATAAATTTGTGTGATAAAGTTTTATGTTGAAGTTCTTTGTTGTTATAATAATAAGCATGATGCTCCTATGTCCGTATTTTGTTTTATCGACACCTCTCTCTCTAAGCATGTGGGCATGTTTTTCGATATCGGTTTTTCACTTGAGGACAAGCGAGGTCTAAGCTAGGGGGAATTGATACGTCCATTTTGCATCATGTTTTCCTACTGTTATTTATAATGTTTTTATGCATAATAATGCCTTTTGGAGTAATTGTAATGCCTTTTCTCTCATATTATGCAAGGTTTACACAAAGAGGGGGAATGCTAGCAACTCGAATTCTGGACCTGAAAAAGCTATGTCAGAGTTACCTATTCTGGACATCTCCAAATGAGCTGAAAATTTATGGAGACTTATTTTGGAATAAAAAAAATATTGGAGCAAATTACTATCGGAGGGGTCCCACCTGGTGAGCACAAGACACCAGGGCGCGTGAATGCTGGCAACTGGAATTCTGGACCTGAAAAAGCTATGTCAGAGTTACCTATGATGCACATCTCCAAATGAGCTGAAATTTTACGGAGACTTATTTTGGAATATAAAAAAATATTGGAGCAAATAACTACTAGAGGGGCCCCACCTTGTGAGCACACGCAGGCGCGCCTTAGTGGGTTGTGCCCAGCACAGCCAACCTCTAGTGCCCATCCTCTAGTATATAGGTCATTTTTACCTAGAAAAAAATAAAGGGGGGCTTTCAGGATGAAGCACCGCCGTCTCGAGGGGGGACTTGTGCAGGAGCACTTTTGCCCTCAGGTGGAGCGATTCCGCCAGGGGAACTTCCCCCCGGAGGTGGAAACCATCACCATCGTCATCACCAACAACCCTCTCATCTCTGGAAGGGCAATCTCCATCAACATCTTCAATGGCACCATCTCCTCTCAAACCCTAGTTCATCTCTTGTGTTCAATCTTTGTATTGGAACCTCAGATTAGTACCTGTGGGTGACTAGTAGTGTTGATTACATCTTGTAGTTGATTACTATATGGTTTATTTGGTGGAAGATTATATGTTCATATCCACTATGATATTTAATACCCCTCTGAGCTTGAGCATGATTATCATTTGTGAGTAGTTACTTTTGTTCTTGAGGTCACGGGAGAAGTTATGTTGCAAGTAATCATGTGAAATTGATATGTGTTCGCTATTTTGATGATATGTATGTTGTGATTCCCTTTGTGGTGTCATGTGAACGTAGACTACATGGCACTTCACCATATTTGGGCCTAAGGGAATGCATTGTGGAGTAGTTATTAGATGATGGGTTGCTAGAGTGACAAAAGCTTAAACCCTAGTTTATGCGCTACTTCGTAAGGGACCGATTTGGATCCAAAAGTTCAATGCTATGGTTAGATTTTATCTTAATACTTTTCTCGTAGTTGCAGATGCTTGCGAGGGGGTTAATCATAATTATGAGGTTTGTTCAAGTAAGAACAACACCTAAGCACCGGTCCACCCACATATCAAATTATCAAAATAGTGAACACGAATCAAACCAACATGATGAAAGTGACTAGATGAAATTCCCGTGTACCCTCAAGAACGCGTTTCTTATTATAAGAGATTGGTTTAGCCTGTCCTTTGGCACAAAAGTATTGGTCTACCTTGATGCACTTTATTTATCATTAGCGTTACTTGTCTGTTACAAATTATCTTGCTATCAAACTACTTGTTACCGACTATTTCAGTGCTTGCAGAAAAAACCTTGCTGAAAACCACTTGTCATTTCCTTTTGCTCCTCGTTGGATTCGACACTCTTACTTATTGAAAGGACTATGATTGATCCCCTATACTTGTGGGTCATCAAGTCTCTTTCCTGGCACCATTGTCGGGGAGTGATGCGCTCTTGGTAAGTGGAAATCGGTAAGGAAAAATTATTACTACGTGCTGAAATTTAGTCACTTGTTACTATGGAGAACCATCCTTGTTTGTTCGGGGTATCTTCACCTCAATCGGAACCACAATTAGTTGTCCCTCAACCTACTGCACCTACTAAAAATATTGATTATGAATTTCCTTTGGGTATGATAGAACAACTGCTAGCTAATCCTTATGCAGGAGATGGAACTAAACATCCTGATATGCACTTGATATGTGTGAATGAAATTTGTGGATTATTTAAGCTTGCAGGTTTATTCGGAGATGAAGCTAATAAGAAGGTTTTCCCTTTATGTTTGAAGGGAAAAGCATTGACATGGTATAGGCTATGCGATGATATTGGATCTTGGAACTGGAATCAATTGAAATTGGAATTTCACCCAAAAAAATTATCTTATGCATTTAGTTCATCGTGATCAGAATTATATATGTAATTTTTGGCCTCATGAAGGACAAAGTATCGCTCTAGCTTGGTATTCGTTTGATATTTTGATGAGATGTATGTTGTATTTCCTCTAGTGGTGTTATGTGAACGTCGACTACATGACACTTCACCATTGTATGGGCCTAGAGGAAGGCATTGGGAAGTAATAAGTAGATGATGGGTTGCTAGAGTGACAAAATCTTAAACCCTAGTTTATGTGTTGCTTCGTAAGGGGCTGATTTGGATCCACGTGTTTCATGCTATGGTTAGGTTTACCTTAATACTTCTTTTGTAGTTGCGGATGCTTGCAATAGGGGTTAATCATAAGTGGGATGCTTGTCCAAGAAAGGGCAGTACCAAAGCACCGGTCCACCCACATATCAAATTATCAAAGTAACGAACGTGAATCATATGAGCGTGGTGAAAACTAGCTTGACGATAATTCCCATGTGTCCTCGGGAGCACTTTTCTCTATATAAGAACTTGTCCAGGCTTGTCCTTTGCTACAAAAAGGATAGGGCCATCTTGCTGCACCTTATTTACTTTCATTGCTTGTTACTTGTTACAAATTACTTCATCACAAAACTATCTGTTACCGATAATTTCAGTGCTTGCAGAGAAAAACTTACTGAAAACCGCTTGTCATTTCCTTCTGCTCCTTGTTGGGTTCAACACTCTTACTTATCGAAAGGACTATGATAGATCCCCTACACTTGTGGGTCATCAAGACTCTTTTCTGGCGCTGTTGCCGGGGAGTGAAGCACCTTTGGTAAGTGGAACTTGGTAAGGAAAGATTTATATAGTGTGCTGAAATTTACTGTCACTTGTTACTATGGAACATAATCCTTTGAGGGGCTTGTTCGGGGTATCTTCACCCAGGCCAGTAGAGCAAAGAGTTGCTCCTCAACCTATTGAATCTAATGAAAATGTTTACTTTGAAATTCCTTCGGGTATGATAGAGAAACTGCTAGCTAATCCTTTTACAGGAGATGGAACATTGCATCCTGATTTGCACCTAATCTATGTGGATGAAGTTTGTGGATTATTTAAGCTTGCAGGTATGCCCGACAATGTTGTCAAGAAGAAGGTCTTCCCTTTATCTTTGAAGGGAGATGCATTGACATGGTTTAGGCTATGTGATGATATGGGATCATGGAACTACAAACGATTGAAATTGGAATTTCATCAGAAGTTTTATCCTATGCATCTTGTTCATCATGATCGTAATTATATATATAATTTTTGGCCTCGCGAAGGAGAAAGCATCGCTCAAGCTTGGGGGAGGCTTAAGTCAATGTTATATTCATGCCCCAATCATGAGCTCTCAAGAGAAATGATTATTCAAAAAATTTATGCTCGGCTTTCTCTCAACAATCGCTCCATGCTCGATACTTCTTGTGTTGGGTCTTTTATGATGAAGACTATTGAATTCAAATGGGATTTATTGGAAAGAATTAAACGCAACTCTGAAGATAGGGATCTCGACGAAGGTAAGGAGTCAGGTATGACACCTAAGTTTTATTGTGTTAAATCTTTTATGGATACCAATGTCTTTCGTGAATTTAGTACTAAATATGGACTTGACTCTGAGATAGTAGCTTCCTTCTGTGAATCATTTGCTACTCATGTTGATCTCCCTAAGAAGAAGTGGTTCAAATATAATCCTCCCACTGAAGTAAAAGTAGTTGCACCTGTTAAAATTGAGGAAAAGACTATCACTTATAATGATCCTATTGTTCCTACTACTTATATTGAGAAGCCACATTTCCCTGTTAGGATAAAGGATCATGCTAAAGTTTCAACTGTGGTTTGTAAGAGTAATACTAAAAGACCTACACCACCTGAGCAAATTAAGGTTGAACCTAGTATTGCTATGGTTAAAGATCTCTTGGCTGATAATATTGATGGGCATGTTATTTACTTCTGTGATGAAGCTGCTAGAATTTCTAGACCTGATGCTAAAAATAAACATAGACCTGTCGTAGGCATGCCTATTATTTCTGTTAAAATAGGAGATCATTGTTATCATGGCTTATGTGATATGGGTGATAGTGCTAGTGCAATACCTCATTCCTTATATAAAGAAATTATACATGATATTGCACCTGCTGAGATAGAAGAAATAGATGTTACAATTAAGCTTACCAATAGAGATACTATTTCACTAGTTGGGATTGTTAGAGATGTTGAAGTCTTGTGTGGGAAAGTTAAATACCCTGCTGATTTTCTTGTTCTTGGTTCCCCACAAGATAGCTTTTGTCCCATTATATTTGGTAGACCCTTCTTGAATACTGTTAATGCTAAGATAGATTGCGAAAAAGATGTTGTTACTATTAGTTTGGGAGATATGTCTCATGAGTTTAATTTTGCTAAGTTTCGTAGACTGTTGGAACACGCGGTACGCTACACTAGCGCCAAATAAAAATTTCTACCACGCGATTACGAGATCGGGTTTACCACTAGACGCGTAGTCACCGCAGAGGAAGTAGAGTTGGTGATGCGTGTAGTCGATCTCACGACCCGTCTCCCCTCTTGATGCCGATCTCCCACGAACGGCTCCTCGCGGTTCCCTCGAATGGTTCGTCCAAGCACCGCAGATGCGATGCCTCCAAGGTATCCACACGTACGGGGAGCAGCGTCGAGCGGCGGACTACTAGGTCCGGTCGCGCGGCATGGGCGTGGGGAGTGGCGGCAGCTCTCGAGGGTGGAAAAAATCAACCCTAAGTGGTGCGTCCACTCCCCTTTATATAGACCTCTGAGGTGGGCTCAACACTTGAGACCACTTGGAGTCCACATCCATTTTCCACTCGGATCTAATCCGAATGGGCTGCATCCCCTTAAGTGTGCGACCCTATAGGTTCACGTACACATGGACACGACCAGAGTCGATAGTTGGTAGTGGCTCCTAGCAGAACGTGCCAACTCCCATAAAGTCGTTTTGACGAACCTTGACAATGTGTCATATGCAACATTCCTTTTGCCTCACAACATTTGTTGTCGAGCCCAAGGCGAGTACTTGTCACCCTTGTGGTAGCTCGACCTCTCTTCTCGAAACTGTGATACAAATTCTCAAACTGGGTTAACACTTAACCCAAGTCGCATGGCCATGCTTTCTGAATCTGGTCACTCGAGAGGGCCCAGAGAATATCTCTCCATATAGGAGTGGCAAATCCCATCTTGGTCAACCATGTCTCGCGGCATGTCTCACGACTCACCCGAAAGCTACCTTTATAACTACCTAGTTACGGAGTAGTGTTTGATAGACCGTAAGTGAGTCGATCCTCATCCCGAGAACATGCAAGGACCTCAGGTCTAGGACATGTCATAAACATTGTTCTTGGGACTAACAGATGACTATATCTCGCTGCGTCTCAAAGTGGTTCTGCCCGACTTGGTGATCTCCATCCCCGAGTCCATACTATCGGTTTAGCATCTCCATGCACATGACTTGTGAAACATAGTCATCAACCGAGTCATATACTAGTCGAGGATATGTGTCCGCATTACCTTATCAACTAGGGACCATTAGAACAATCATCATACAATACATAGTTCCACAAACAAGTCACATACTTATTGATACATATCATTGATGATGTTCAAGGACAATACAAAGGACTCATGAATACATATGGAAATATCATCATCACATGATTGCCTCTAGGGCATATCTCCAACATAGACAACCCCATGATAAAGAATTGCCTAGTAAGGATCAAATTATTGGTCTTGCTTCTATTGTCGTGCCTCCTAATGATCCCTTAGAACAATATCTGCTAGACCATGAAAATGATATGTTCATGAATGAAAGAAGGGAAATAGATGAAGTATTCTTTAAACAGGGACCCATTTTGAAACACAACTTGCCTGTTGAAATCCTAGGGGATCCTCCTCCACCCAAGGGTGATCCCGTGTTTGAGCTTAAACCATTACCTGATACTCTTAAATATGCTTATCTTGATGAAAAGAAGATATATCCTGTTGTTATTAGTGCTAACCTTTCAGAGCAAGAAGAGGAGAGATTATTGAAAACTCTGAAGAAGCGCCGTGCTGCTATTGGATATACTCTTGATGATCTTAAGGGCATTAGTCCCACTCTATGTCAACACAAAATAAAATTTGAGGATGACGCCAAACCAGTTATTGATCACCAACGAAGGTTAAATCCTAAGATGAAAGAAGTGGTAAGAAAGGAAATACTAAAGCTCCTAGATGCAGGTATAATTTATCCCATCGCAGATAGTAAGTGGGTAAGTCTTGTCCATTGTGTCCCTAAGAAGGGATGTATTACTATCATTCCTAATGATAACGATGAATTGATTCCATGGAGAATTGTTATAGGTTATAGGATGGTAATTGATTTCCACAAATTAAATAAAGCTACTAAAAAGGAGCATTACCCTTTACCTTTTATTGATCAAATGCTAGAAAGATTATCCAAACATACACATTTTTGCTTTCTAGACGGTTACTCTGGTTTCATATTTTTGCAAGAGATTAGTGAGAGGCCTAGAAATTTTAAAGAAGTCTTTAATAAACCTCCTATAGAAACCAACATGACCAAGGAAACTTCTTTAGGACACGGCATCTTTTCAATATCATCTACTTTAGCTTTATCAACTTCAATACCTATTTCAGAAATTTTATGCCCCAAGACAATACCTTCATTAACCATAAAGTGGCACTTTTCCCAATTCAAGACAAGATTAGTTTCGTCACATCTCGGCAAAACTTGATCAAGGTTGCTTAAGCAATCATCAAAAGAAGTTCCGTAAACGGAGAAATCATCCATGAAAACCTCAACAACCTTTTCACAAAAGTCAGAGAATATAGCAGTCATACATCTTTGAAAGGTAGCAGGTGCATTGCATAAACCAAAAGGCATACGTCTATAAGCAAAGGTACCAAAAGGGAAAGTAAAAGTGGTCTTTTATTGGTCCTCTTTTGACACTGGTATTTGAGAGGAACTAGAATAACCATCTAGAAAGCAGAAATGTGTATGTTTGGGTAATATTTCTAACATTTGTTCAATAAAAGGTAGAGGGCAATGATCTTTTCTAGTAGATTTATTTAATTTGCGAAAATAAATTACCATTCTATAACGTGTGACAATTCTTTGTGGAATCAATTCATTCTTATCATTCGGAACAACAGTAATACCTCCCTTCTTAGGGACACAATGAATAGGACTTACCCATCTACTATCAGCAATAGAATAAATTATACCTACCTACAGAAGCTTTAATATTTCATTTGTTACCACTTCTTTCATCTTAGGATTTAACCGTCGTTGATGATCAACAACTAGTTTAGCATCAGGCCCAAATTAATTTTGTGCTGGCATAGAGTAGGACTAATGCCCATAAGATCATCAAGATTATATCCAATAGCGGCACGACACTTCTTCAGAGTTTTCAATAATTTCTTTTCTTCATGCTCTGAAAGGTTAGCACTAATAATAACAGGATATATCTTCTTTTCATCAAGATAACCATATTTCAAAGTATCAGGTAATTGTTTAAGCTCAAATACGGGATCACCCTTGGGTGGAGGAGGATCCACAAGGATTTCAACAGGCAAATTCTGGTTCAAAATAAGCCCTTGATTAAAGAATATTTCATCTAATTCCTTTCTCTCATTCATAAACATATCATTTTCGTGGTCTAGCAAATATTGTTCTAAAGGATCAGTAGGAGGCACGGCAATAGAAGCAAGACCAATAAGTTCATCATTACTAGGCAATTCTTTATCATGGGGTTGTCTATGAAATTTAGAGAAATTAAAATCATGAGACATATCCCCTAAACCAACAGTAACAATATCTTTCTCACAGTCTATATTAGCATTAACAGTATTCAAGAAAGGTCTACCAAATATAATGGGACAAAAATCATTTTGTGGGGAACCAAGAACAAGAAAATCAGTAGGGTATTTTATTTTCCCACACCAGACTTCAACAACTCTAACAATCCCAATTGGCGAAATAGTATCTCTATTAGCAAGCTTAATAGTAACATCAATATCTTCTATCTCAGCAGGTGCAATATCATTCATAATTTCTTGGTATAAGGTATAAGGTATTGCACTCACACTAGCACCCACATCACATAAGACATGATAACAATGATCTCCTATTTTAACTGAAACAACAAGCATGCCAACAACACGTCTATGTTTATCTTTAACATCAGGTTTAGCAATCCTAGCAGCTTTATCACAGAAATAGATAACATGTCCATCAATATTATCAACCAAAAGCTCTTTAACCATAGCAATACTAGGTTCAAATTTAATTTTCTTAGGGGGTGTAGGTGTTCTAGTATAACTCTTATGAACCACAGTTGAAGCTTTAGCATGTTCCTTTATCCTAACAGGAAAAGGTGGTTTCTCAATATAAGCAGTAGGAACAATAGGATCAACATTATAAGTAACAGTTTCTTCTTCAACTTTCATAGGTTCTACTACTTTCACTTCAATGGGAGGATGATATTTAAACCACTTCTCCTTAGGGAGATCAACATGAGTAGCAAATGATTCACAAAAAGAAGCTACTATCTCAGAGTCAAGTCCAAATTTAGTGCTAAAATCACGAATGGCATCGGTATCCATAAAAGGTTTAACACAATCAAACTTAAGGTTTATACCTGAATGCTTACCTTCGTCGAGTTCCCAATCTTCAGAGTTATGTTTAATTCTTTCCAATATATCCCATTTGAATTCAATAGTCTTCTTCATAAAAGAACCAGTACAAGAAGTATCGAGCATGGATCGATCGTTATGAGAAAGTCGAGCATAAAATTTTGAATAATAATTTCTCTTGAGAGCTCATGATTTGGGCATGAATATAGCACTGACTTAATCCTCCCCCAAGCTTGAGAGATACTTTATCCTTCATGAGGCCAAATATTATATGTATAACTCCGATCCCGATAAACCAGATGCATAGGATAAAACTTCTGATGAAATTCCAATTTCAATCGGTTGTAGTTCCATGATCCAATATCATCACATAGCCTATACCATGTCATGCCTTTACCTTCAAATATAAAGGGAAGAACTTCTTATTGACAACATCCTCGGGAAAACATACAAGCTTAAATAATCCACAAACTTCATCCACATAGATTAGGTGCATATCAGGATGTAATGTTCCATCTCCTGCATTAGGATTAGCTAGCACTTTCTCTATCATACCCGAAGGAATTTCATAATAAATATTTTCAGTAGGTGCAGTAGGTTGAGGGGCAACTCTTTGCTCTTTCGGTAGAGGTGAAGATTCCCCAAACAATCCCCTCAAAGGATTATTTTCCATAGTAACAAGTGACAGTAAATTTCAGTACACTATATAAATGTTTCCTTACCAAATTCCACTTACCAAAGGCGCTTCACTCCCCGGCAATGGAGCTAGAAAAGAGTCTTGATGACCCAAAAGTATAGGGGATCTATCGTAGTCCTTTTGATAAGTAAGAGTGTTGAACCCAACGAAGAGCAGAAGGAAATGACAAGCGGTTTTCAGCAAGGTATTCTCTGCAAGCACTGAAATTATCGGTGACAGATAGTTGTATGATGAGATAATTCATAATGGGTAACAAGTAACAAAAGTAAACAAGGTGCAGCAAGGTGGCCCAATCCTTTTTGTAGCAAAGGACAAGCCTGGACAAACTCTTATATAAAGCAAAGCGCTCTCGAAGACACATGGGAATTACTGTCAAGCTAGTTTTCATCATGCTCATATGATTCGAGTTCGTTACTTTGATAATTTGATATGTGGGTGGACCAGTGCTTGGGTGTTGTCCTTCCTTGGACAAGCCTCCCACTTATGATTAACCCCTCTCGCAAGCATCCGCAACTACGAAAGAAGAATTAACATAAATCTAACCATAGTATGAAACATATGGATCCAAATCAGCCCCTTACGAAGGAACAGATAGACTAGGGTTTAAGCTTCTGTCACTCTAGCAACCCATCATCTACTTATTACTTCCCAATGCCTTCCCCTAGGCCCAAACAATGGTGTTGGGGATATAACTATTTGTGTAAGCCGCCCAGGAGGGGCCGGGTTACGCAAAGAAGACTCAAGCCCAAGACCAAGCATGAAGACGGCGGTTCAATAGGGGGCTTAAGCCCACAGGCGACTTAAGGCCCGTTGTAGTAAACCGCCGTAATGGCATGACTTGTATCATAAGGTAGTTTTAACTAGTCACCGAGCCGGACACTGTTATAAACCAGCTGGGACTCTGTAGGCCACAGGGCGTCAACCCGTGTATATAAGGGGACAACATGCTGGCTGCTTAGGGCAAGAAACAACTCATCGAGAACCGGGCATAGCGTATCTCGCTCCCTGGTCATCGAAACATCAATACCAACCCAACTAGACGTAGGCCTTACCTTCACCGTAAGGGGCCAAACTAGTATAAACCCTCTCGTGTCCTTTGTCCTGATTAACCCCTTCAATCTTCCTAGTTGCGATGGCTCCACAACTAAGTCCTTTCACGAGGACATCTGACGTGACAATTCCACGACAGTTGGCGCCCACCATGGGGCCAACGCACGGTGGATTTGAGTTCTTGAAGGGCAACTTCGAAGGGCTCAAGGGATACGTAGTGGGTCGGATGACCAAGAGTCATCGCGGCAAGATCTACATCGACGACAAAGGTTGGGGCCCCAACGCTGGCTCAATTGAGTACGGGTACCGGGTCCCCTTTGGAGGGATCCACGTCTTCATCGGCCGGATTGGTGAGCCGGGGCCTGAGCCGGACAACTGCACCGACCTCGTCGAGACGGCTCAGCGTGCGAAACCCGCCCGAGCTCAACCTGGCATGAAGTGTGTCTTTGTGGGCTGTGTCCACGGAGAAGAGCTTTCTGAAGGACCTGAAGATGGTGGTGAGACGGCCGTCCACTCTGACGGTGATTCGTCCGCCAGTTCAACAGATTCTCTGTATCAAGTTCAAGATGGTGTGCTCGGGGGTTGTTCCGATGGCTTTAGTATTCCGGACCCCTGTGAGTCGCCGAATTGGGCAGGAGTCTTCATGGCTAGGACTCAACTCGGTCAAAACTCTACAGCCGCTACTGCAATTACGTCTGGGATAGGAGCGGCTGGGGCAGGAGGCCCTGTGCGCCCGCCAGCTCAAGTGTTGATAGACCTCATGGACAAGCTTACGGCCCTGTTAACCACCACAGTTATCCCTGCGAATAAAGATGAGCATGACGCGGAGGTGGCACGGGTACGTGAGGAGATAGCTCAGGCCAAGGAGGCCTTGGCAGCTGAGGATACTAGACTAGCTACGGAGCGGGCGGCTCTCGATGCCCGGGCACAGCGGTTGCAGTCAGGGGCTTACCAGCTCACGATGAGCTTAAACGCGCCCAATGAAGTAATGAGGAGGAGACACCAGAAGACCCAATCCCGGTTACCTCTGAATTACGACCCTCAGGTTCTTTTCGCTACACCCGGAGCCAGCCCAACTAACCCGCTAGATGCCAATCAGTTTATGACATCCGGAGCAGGAGGATCGGCTCGGTGTCGAGAAATGCCACCTCCTCATGTGAGCATGGCACCACCGCGTTATGTGTCAATATCGGAGGGTCACTTTTACAACCCCATGGAGAATTTAATCGCAGCGTCAACGCGTCTGGCGGCTCTTCCAGTGGACGGTGATGATCCAACAGCGGTGGAGACCCGGAGGATCAGGGAACTTGTTCAGACGGCCCTGGCTCAGCAAGAGACCTATTCTTATAGTCGGGATAGAATTCATTCAACTCCTCCGCCTTAGTTAGCACCGCCTCGTCAGAACTGGAGCCCGACTTACAGCAGGCACATGGAATATGAAGCTTTGTCAAGCAACGCCCAACGCAGTGACCAACATGGTGGCTATAACCCGGTGCAAGACCGAGTACGTCAGGAGAACGAGCGGGCGGCTCAGCTGGCGGCTCAACAGGCGGCACATCAGGATATTCCAAAGTATCCAACGACTTCTACTGAGATGGGAGTAGCCACCAGAACCGGTGGTGTTCCTTGTTTGATACCGTCTTTGTGCAACGAGCGCCTGCCCAAGGACTTCAAGGGACCTCGAAAGGTGTCGAATTACATGGCCGACTTACAGCGCGGAGCCTGGATTGAGAGTTATGAGATGGCCATGGAGCTATTGGAAGTCAGTGATGCGGCAATGGCTAAATATTTCACCATGATGTTACATGGAACGGCCCGGTCTTGGTTAAAAAGTTTACTGCCCAATTCCATTGGTTCGTGGGAGGAGTTAAAAGCCCGTTTTATCCAGAACTTCAAGAACACCTGTAAGCAATCTATGTCAATCGTGGACTTGACGAATTGTAAGCAAGGGGAGGGCGAATCCACCACCCATTGGGTACACCGGGTCAAGGAGATAATTCATTCATCTAATAAGATCGATGCCGGCTCTATAGTCCTCATGTTGGAGAAAATTTGCAGCTTTGAGCCGCTGAGGCAGAAACTAGGGTGCCTTAAGCGTGACTGCAGGGATATGGGCACGCTAATGGCGGATTTAGTCAAATATGCCGATTCTGATAGTACCAAGGATCCCGCGTCTGATGATGAGAAGACAGGGAAGGGAAAAAGGAACGGCAATGGAAAGGGTCAACAGCACAACCTGGTGAATCAAAGCGGCAATAAGCGTAAGGCGGATGGCAACCCGGAGCTTGTAGCCAACGCTAATACATAGGGTAACAATCAGAGACGTAAGGGTAAGTGGCCTCAATCCGGCAGGTCAGGCCCATCTCTTGAGCAGCTACTCAATGAGCCCTGCCCGAAACACGGCACCCGGGAGCACCCCGCTACACACCTGTGGAAAGATTGCGCGATCATGAAGGCGTTTAAAAATTCCAATACCTTTGATGGTGGTCATGGATCTGGCGGTGGTTCAGGGGCTGGCGGCTTTCATGGCCCGGGCGGTGGTTCAAATTTCGGTTTTCAGGGACAGCCGGGTGGAAATAATCAGCAGCAATCTGGTCAGGGAGGACAACAGCAGCAGCAGTCAGGTTATCAGAGCCATCCGAAACAGTTGAGTGGTCGGCAGTACCATGTGTTTACCACTAGCTTATGAAAACGTGACCAGAAGGTTCTTAAGAGGGCCATAAATTCGGTTGAGCCGGCAATTCCTTGTTATTTGAGATGGTCAGAGCAACCCATTATATGGAGCAGAGAGGATCACCCTCCACGAGTCGATAATCCGGGTCAGTTAGCCTTGGTGGTAGCACCCCAGGTTGGTGGATATAAATTCACTAAGGTACTCATGGACGGAGGTAGCAGCATCAATATCCTCTATTATGATACTTTCCAGCGCATGGGGTTGACTGAGAAGAGTCTGAGAACATCGAACACTGTTTTCCATGGGGTGGTTCCAGGCAAGTCGGCTTACCCAGTTGGCAAGATTGAATTGGAGGTGGCCTTTGGAGATGAGTATGATTCCAGGGCTGAGAAATTGACGTTTGAAGTGGTCAAAATCAGGAGTCCATATCACGCTTTGTTTGGGCGACCGGCTTATGCTAAGTTCATGGCACGACCGTGTTACGTTTACTTACAGCTCAAGATGCCTGGTTACAAGGGCACCATCACTGTGCATGGGAGTCGGAAGGTGGCCTTGGAATGTGAAGAAGACGACGCGGCTTGCGCTGAGACTTCCTGTGCCGCGGAGGAGCTTATTATCAAGACAATGTTGAGCCGGTGGATATGACCTCCCTCAAAAAACCAACTACTGAGCATGACCCGGCGTTGAAGTTTAAATCGGCCGCTGAGACAAAGCTTGTTGACTTTACCCCAGGAGACGCCTCTAAGCAGTTCAGTATCAGTGCCAATTTGGATCCTAAATAGGAAAGCGCGCTCATCGAGTTCATCCGTGAGAACCGGGACATCTTTGCATGGAAACCTTCTGACATGTCGGGTGTACCGAGGAAACTCGTTGAGCACACTCTCAATATTGATCCACAGTATAAGCCGGTCAGGCAGTTTCTCCGACGGTTCAACGAAGAGAGACGGAAAGCTATTGGGGAAGAGGTCGCCCGCCTCTTAGCGGTCGGATTTATTGTTGAAGTTTTTCACCCGAAGTGGTTGGCTAACCCGGTGTTAGTGCTCAAGAAGAACGGCACTTGGCGGATGTGTGTGGATTACACAGAATTAAACAAGGCTTGTCCAGCTGATCCCTTTGCTCTCCCCCGTATTGATCAAATCATTGATGCTACGGCGGGCTGTGAATGTTTGAGCTTCTTGGATGCTTACTCTGGTTATCATCAAATCAAGATGGCAGTTAAGGACCAGGAGAAGACAGCTTTCATCACTCCGTTTGGGGCCTTCTGTTATGTATCTATGCCGTTTGGACTCAAGAGTGCCCAGGCGACTTATCAGCAATGTGTACAGAACTGTTTGCATGATCAAATTGGGTGTAATGTTCATGCTTATGTGGATGACATCATGGTGAAATCCAAAGAAAAGGAAACCTTGATATCTAACTTGAGAGAGACATTTGACAATCTCCGGGTTTACAAGATGATGCTTAACCCGGCCAAGTGTGTTTTTGGTGTACCTGCGGGCAAGCTCTTGGGTTTTCTTGTATCAAACAGAGGCATTGAAGCTAATCCGGAGAAAATCACGACGATTACCTCTCTGGCTAAGCCGGCGTGTATCAATGATGTTCAGCGCCTGGCGGGTCGTGTTGCCGCTTTAAGCCGGTTCATAAGCCGGTTAGGGGAGAAGGCCTTACCGCTATATCAGATGATGAAGAAAACAGACACCTTCGTCTGGAGTGACGCTGCTAACACTGCCTTTGAAGATTTGAAGAGACAGTTGTCTGAGCCACCAGTTCTTGCGTCTCCCATTGACATAGAGCCGTTGCTGTTGTACGTGGCTGCTAATTCACAAGCGGTCAGTGTGGCCATCGTGGTGGAGCGTAAGGAAGCTGGCAAGGAGCATCCGGTTCAACGACCGGTTTACTATATCAGTGAGGTGCTCATTGAGTCTAAGCAAAGGTATCCACATTGGCAGAAACTTGTTTATGGTGTGTTCATGGCAAACCGGAAGCTAAAGCAGTACTTCCAAAGTCATCCTATAACGGTGGTAAGTTCAGCCCCTCTGGGAGACATCATTCAAAACAGGGAGGCCACAGGGTAGATCGCTAAGTGGGCTATTGAGCTTGGGCCCTATGGTTTGAAGTATATGCCTCGTACTGCTCTCAAATCTCAAGCCTTGGTCGATTTTATCAATGATTGGACAGAGTTGCAGGCACCTGAGGAGAAGCCGGATAATATGTATTGGACTATTCACTTTGATGGGTCCACGCAGTTAGAAGGCTCAGGGGTTGGCATTGTTTTAACTTCCCCTCGAGGTGACAAATTTCGCTATGTGCTCCAGCTCATGTTTCCTTGTACTAACAATGCAGCTGAATACGAGGCCTTGCTCCATGGTCTCCGGATGGCCAAGGAGATGAATTTGAGCCGGGTAAGGTGTTTGGGCGACTCAGATCTCGTGGCTCAACAGGTCTCAGGCAAGTGGGATTCTGAAGATCCCCTTATGGCGGCTTACCATCGGGAAGTAGATGTTGTGGCTGGACATTTCAAGGGTTATCAAGTGGAGCACATTGATCGAAGGAAGCATGAGGCGGTTGATGCTTTAAGCCGGCTCGGATCTCAACGTAAGCCGGTGCCACCTAACACCTTTCTTGATGTTTTGCATAACCCTTCTGTCAAGGTGCCTACCGAGGAAGAACTAGCGGTGCCAGACCCGGAGGCACAGCTGGTGGCGGCTCTTCATGTCATCCTGGATTGGACCGTGCCATATTTGACCTATATGACCCGGTGAGAGTTACCGGAGGATGAAACATTGGCAAGACAAATTATTAGACGATCCAAATCCATGACGATTGTTATTGGTGAGTTGCATCATTGCAGTGTGACAGGGGTGTTTCAATGTTGTGTGTCACCTAGAGAGGGACAAGAGATACTTCGTGAGATTCATGAAGGATATTGTGGTCATCATGTCGGCTCAAAATCTCTTATGGCCAAGGCTTTCCATCATGGTTTCTACTGGGTCACAGCTCATGCTGATGCGAGGATCTGGTCAGTAAATGTGACGGTTGTCAGAAGTTCTCACGACGTACTCATGTGTCGGCTTAGGAATTGAGGATGATCCCGATTACCTGGCTGTTCGCAGTCTGGGGGCTTGACATGGTTGGACCTTTCAAAAGGTCTAAGGATAAAAAGACACATCTCCTAGTGGCGGTGGATAAGTTTACAAAGTGGGTTGAGGCGGAGCCAGTCAGTAAGTGTGATGCGGCCACAGCGGTTCAATTCATGAAAAAGGTGATCTTTCGCTTTGGTTTCCCGCATAGCATTATAACTGATAATGGTACTAACCTTTCCAAGGGAGCCATGGAAGAGTTCTGTCAGCGAGAACATATCCGGCTTGATGTTTTGGCCGTTGCTCATCCTCAATCCAATGGTCAAGCAGAAAGAGCTAATCAAGAGATACTGAAGGGTATTAAATCCCAGCTCTTAGTCCCCTTAAAACGGACACCGGGTTGCTGGGTGGAGGAGTTACCCTCTGTACTATGGAGCATCAACACTACGCCCAACAGGTCTATGGGTTATACACCTTTTTTCATGGTCTATGGAGCAGAGGCAGTTTTACCAAGTGACATCCGACATGACTCACCCCGTGTGGCGGCTTATGTTGAGGCGGACAATGAAAAGGCTCATCAGGAGGCACTGGACTTGTTGTATGAGGAGCGAGACTTGGCAATGGCCCGCTCGGCGATTTACCAGCAAGACCTGCGCCGTTATCACAGCCGCCTGGTCAAGAGCAGAACCTTTCAGGAAGGTGATTCGGTGCTCCGGCTCATTCAGGATCAATCTGACATGCACAAGCTATCTCCGCCTTGGGAAGGACCCTTTGTGGTCAGCAAGAATCTGAACAACGGGTCATATTACCTCATTGATATTCGAGAGCACAAAGACTCACGTAAGTCGAAGGAAGAGACCCGCCGACCGTGGAACATAGCCCACCTTCGGCCTTACTATACTTAAGCCATCGGCTCTTAGGATGTATATACTTTTGACGATGTATATATTATATAAAGCAATAAAGCAGGACCTCTGTCCTTTTTTCCCATAAAGAATGTTTTTATGTCTTCTTTATCAGGTGATGGACACTACCAACAGGGAGCGGATCATATCTGAATCCGGCTTTCCCTTTGGACCGGCTTACGATCATATCTGAATCTAGCCATGATCACTTGGGGGCTTCCTGTTCAAACATAGGTCATATCCGAACCAAAGAGAACATAGCTGTCAATACCCGCTTGATCGGCATACTGCCAAACCCACTTGGGGGCTTCTTGATCATATTTGAATCATAGCTTAAACCCTTTGGGTCTGACGTGGATCGTATACGAATCAGCGTCATTAAACAAATCATATGGTCACTTGGGGGCTTCCTGTTCAAACATAGGTCGTATTCAAACCAAAGAGAACATAGCTGTCGATACCCATTTGATCGGCATCGCCAAGCCACTGGGGGCTATATGATCGTATCTGAATCTTAGCTTAACCCCTTTGGAACGGTTTACTGATCGTATTCGAATCAGAAGCCTGTAAATTATGAGATGTTTTTGTCTTTACGGTTTAATATTGGTCACACTAGGTTGTTAAGTACCAGGTGAGCATCAAGTCAGCAGGAAAGATTATCCAAGGATCGCAGAGAATTTTGCTTGTTTTATGTGCAGAATAAGGCAAGCAAAATTAACACGCCAAGGAAATCAAAGTCAGAAATATATAGCAGTGGCGGCTTACGAAAGTGTTAAAGCACTAGGAACATGCGCGAAGGCATGACAAACATTGGAAAGTTTTTTCTACCCTATTACAAGACTCCACGAGTCTGAATAAATGAAGCATTGTTTTTGCAAAACACCTGGCAATTCACTCCTTCGGCGGGCTTGAAGTCTCCGGGTTATCCTTCTCCGCTTCTCCGTCGGCTGTTTTGTCCTGGAAAGTTGACGAGGCCCAATCAATGCCGCTCAAAGCTTCAAACTCAGCTTCATCATCTATTAAACCGGCTGGGTCCACTTCAGGGGCAAAAGTATGCTTACGAATTGGAGGGATCAGGCTGATTTGATCATATGGAGTGTTTGGAATTCAACAGTTTTCACTGTCATAAGCCGGCGCATACTTGCTAAGGTCAGTGTCGTTTCCAATAAGGGTTGCCACAGGACATATGGCTTTGACGCAGGCGGTGAAATCATGGTCGTCAAATACAGTGTCGTCTTCCTTCAGACTTGGTATCCAAGGGCAAGGTCGGTCGGGTCTAGTTCTGGGAGCCATGCTTTAGCCCGGCTCAATCGGCTACGGCCCCGGCTCTTGAGGACGCCCGCCTTAAGTCTTGGATCCGCTGAGGCAGGAAAGCGAGGCTCTTCAACACGTCTTGCAGAAGGCGGGAAGGAGGGCTTGATAAGGCTACAACGGACAAAGCACGTTGTGACCCGGAGTACAGCTGTTCCACTAAGGTATAAACTGCTTTAAGCTTGATCAGCATGTTTTGTTTAAGGTTGGTACTCCTGGGGCCTGTATGTACACAAATATAACAGTCAGCCGGAAGTAATTATTACAATAGTCATTGAAAGGTTACAATGTTTGAGGTTTTGCACAGTAACTTACCGAAGATGGCTGAGACCATTTGAGATATCTGCCGTTTTAAGTCGGACAGCTCGGTTGTTGCCTCTGCAAGAGATGCTTCTGCTGTCTCGGCCCGAGTCACCAGTGAAGCCTTCTCATTAGCCCAAGCTTTCTTCTCCGACTCAAAATTCTTCTTCAGCTTCTCATTTTCAGAGACACTGAATTCAAATTTGGAGTTAGCCTTCTGAGTCTCAAGTTCTTGAGTTTCCAGACGACTCTTCAGGACAGCAAGCTCCGATTCAAACTGACTTATGGTGGCCTGCATTGACACCAGGTTATGGTAAGGATTATAGTAAGGTAACATTCAAGTCCCAAGCACTTTACAAGTAAAGATACTTGGCACTTGGGGGCTAATGTATGCTGAAGAATTTTAAACTTATCATACCGGGTCACACATATTAAGTCTCAAGCACTTTACAAGTAAAGATACTTGACACTTGGGGACTAATGTATATTGCAAATTTACAACTATCATGTTATAACCGGATTAAATATATTCTCTTTGAACCGGCTCAATTAATAAGTAAAGCAGATTTCTAAGTCTACAACATATTTATTCATAAGCGATAGACTTGGGGGCTAGTACAATATGTAAGACTCAGGTAAAAAGTATAAGTTATACCTCAGATTTGTGTTGTATTTGTTTTACCATGTCAATTTCCAGGTCACGGCTATTATGCACTTGATTCAGATAGCCCGAGACTATATCACCAATGCTTAAGTGAGTGTAATCAGTAATGTCCTGCTTGGCTTTTCGGCGTTTGGCAAGTTCTTCCTTGGCGGAACATTTGGCAAGGACGGTAGGCCGCCCTGGTTCAACAAACTGAGACCTCACAATCTCAACTTCTGGTTCATTTGTCTTGACCGGGCTAGGAGTCTCTGGGTCATTTGTGTTGAGAGTATCCTCAGCAGACGGATCAAAGGTTGGCATTGGAATATCAGAAGCCGAATCAGGCGGCGGCTGATGGGTAGAGATGTCTAGAGCAGACACATTAATCGCCGGTTCAGTTACAATCGGGTCTTGGGACGGCTTATTCTTCTTCGCCCTCTTGCTGGGTTTCACTTGCATGCTGTTAACAAAGGCAAGAGGATGAATATGCAAGCATGGGTAAAGTAAAGTTCAAGGTAGATAAGGTTACATTACCCGGGAGCAGTTTTGAAAGTCGGCATGTTTGACTGCATGGATTCACCAGAAGAAGGAGAGGTATCCTGATAGTTGGAGTCACACGAATTGAGAGGATGACGAATTAAGCCGGCTAAAGGTAAAACAGAACGTAAATCGGAGATAACCTCAGTCCGACGCTTCCTGGTTACGTCAGGTAAGCCGGAGGAGAGTTCCGCATCCTTATTGTTCCGGGTCTGCCTCCGGTTCTCAAGCTGTTGTTGCTTCAAAAGAAATTGAGGATCTTGATAAGCAAGAGCATGTGAAAATCTTACTTTCCGGGTCACCCTTCAGAACTTTTGCTTTGGCAAAGGCTCTGAGTCAGAGGAGATTATAGTTACCTCTTCATTGGCTGCTTGACTGTTCCCCGTATCCTCCTGAAGGGATAGAATGTCAGACAGGTAATAACAAGGGAATTAAGAAAATTTAAAGATTACCTCTTCATCATCCGAAGAACTATCCTCCAATTTGAATAAGTCGGAGGCGCTGGGTTTCTTCTTCTTTGAGGTTCCCACCTTGGCGGCTTTCCTTTCGGCTTTCTTGGTTGCCCTGGCTTGTTTGGCAGCCTCATGGTCATATTTGACCTTCCAGAAGTTATCATCGGCCTGTGGGAAAGGATAAGGAATTATGAGTACCAAAGAAGGTATAACATAGCAAAAAGTATTTATTACGATTGATAACTTACTGCAGGGGCCGGGTTATTCTTGCAAAAGGGAAGTAAGCCGAAGGTGTTACTTGTCACAGTGCCCTCCTTCAGCAGCGACTGGGTCGTAGCGTCCACCACGTCATCTGGTAAGTCGTCAGTACTATGGCGTAACGGGTCATCCTTTTCGCCTGTATAAGTACACATTAAGCCGGAATGGTGGCTTAATGGAAGTACTCGCCAAGTGACCCAGACTCGAACCAGATCAATGCCGTTTAAACTGTTTCCCAAGAGAGCTTTGATCTTCTTGATGGTGGGATTGAGAGGCAGACGTTCAATGGCCGTCAGTTTGTCTGGTAGCAGATGGTTGGACTCAAGGCGCAGGGCGTGAAAGCCGGGCAGAGGCTTCTCATCAGCCGGAGAAGTGTCCTGACAGTCGAACCACATTTGGTTCCAAGATTTTGGGTGACTCGGCAGCTCAGCATAAGGAAAAAGGCAGTCTCTCCATCGCTGGATCGAGATGCCGCCAAGCTCAAGACTGGGCCCGTTGGCACGTTCATTTTGCCGGTTCATATAGAAAAGTTCCCTGAACAATAGCAGACTTGGCTCCTCTCCCAGGTACACCTCGCAGAAGACTTGGAAAATGCAAATATTTGACACGGAATTGGGTCCGATGTCTTGAGGTCTAAGGTCAAAGAAATTCGAAACTTCCCTAAAGAATTTTGAGCCGAGAGGGGCAAATCTCCGGCGCATGTGATCCGTAAAAACTATCACCTCCCCTTCTTTGGGTTGAGGCTTCTCTTCAGACGAGTCAGGGACACGATAAGACATGACCTCCCTTTTTGGCAGGTGGCCAGATTTCACGAACTCAGCCAGTTTACTCTTGGTAACTATGGATGGGACCCAATTGCAGGTTACAGGGGCCTTGGCCGCCTTAGGAGCCATGACAACAGTTGGCCTATGACAAAATAAGAAGATCCGGTTCAATTTTAACCAGGGAGAAAAATCCTAATTATTCAAGGTGGCGGCTTAAGGAGGGGCCTAATGATATAAGGATGACTGTGCAACAATATTTAAGCCGCTACAAGTATCAAGAGCAGTTCAAAATTCTTCAGGTCATGAGAAGCAACTAAGGTTCTGTGTCATTTATTTAAGCCGGACACCTCGACAGTTGTGTTTAAGGGCATTTACCAGAAGAAGTTTTCCGGGTGATAAAAACAAGTTTCACAGATGACAGCTATTATTCTGGATCAAATTATTGCTCTGAAAAGAAAATTTTCTAGACCTAAAAACAGGGCAGAGAAGTTCATACACTCGAAGAGGGTTTCCAAACAAGGGAAATGAGATCTATTTCTATGCAAGATCAACACAAACAAGTACCGCAGCAGTTCTACGTAGTTTTTATGATCTAAACAGGGCATTGGAGGTAAAAACTAGCGAGGGTTTGCGTCGGGCGGTGATGAACGCCGACGAACTCAACAAAGTTCCAATGCAGATCTAAGAAAGGGAAGGAGAGGAACTCACGGATGTGGACGAGCTACGGAGGTTCGCCTGTCGATTTCTGGTCAGAGTCAGGTTGATGCAGCGGCCTGAGTCGGTGAAGACGAGGGGTTCGACGGCGGCGGCGGCGGAGCTCGAGAGGAAGCAAGAGGAAGAAGACGACTGAAAGAGGGAAGAGTGGAAGACCTAAGTCGCGCCTATTTATAGGGAGAGGATAACTGAGACGACGCGGGAAACGAGGAGATAAGAGTTATTATCCAGCGGCCCCGACGCCTCGATTTTCGGAACAGTCAATAAAGCAGAGATCTCAGTTGAAGGATACGATGGAATAGAAAAAGAATTTAAGAGAGGATGACGTCATGCCGGGTTAACACGGATCCAGAAGATGATGTCATGGCGGGTTAAAGAAAACCTTCTACACAGTCAGAAGACTGAAAATTTATTCTTTAAAGGTATTTTAAGATTGACATGAACAGGTTCAAATCAATCTGGGGCCTAATGTTGGGGATATAAATATTTGTGTAAGCCGCCCAGGAGGGGCCGGGTTACGCAAAGAAGACTCAAGCCCAAGACCAAGCATGAAGACGGCGGTTCAATAGGGGGCTTAAGCCCGCAGGCGACTTAAGGCCCGTTGTAGTAAACCGCCATAATGGCATGACTTGTATCATAAGGTAGTTTTACCTAGTCACCGAGCCGGAAACTGTTATAAACCGGTCGGGACTCTGTAGGCCACAGGGCGTCAACCCGTGTATATAAGGGGATGACCTGCTGGCGGCTCAGGGCAAGAAACAACTCATCGAGAACCAGGCATCGCGTATCTTGCTCCCTGGTCATCGAAACATCAATACCAACCCAACTAGATGTAGGCCTTACCTTCACCGTAAGGGGCCGAACTAGTATAAACCCTCTCGTGTCCTTTGTCCCGATTAACCCCTTCAAGCTTCCTAGTTGCGATGGCTCCACAACTAAGTCCTTTCACAAGGACATCTGACGTGACAATTCCACGACAAATGGTGAAGTGCCATGTAGTCAACATTCACATAACACCACTAGAGGAGAGACAACATACATCTCATCAAAATATCGAACGAATACCAAATTCACATGATTTAGAACAGGACTTCTCCCATGTCCTCAGGAATAAATGTAAATACTCACAAAGCATATTCATGTTCAAAATCCAAAGAGTATTAATTATCATTAAGGATCTGAACATATGTTCTTCAACCAAATAAACCAACTAGCATCAACTACAAGGAGTAATCAACACTACTAGCAACCCACATGTACCAATCTGAGCTTTTGAGATAGATATTGGATACAAGAGATGAACTAGGGTTTGAGAGGAGATGGTATTGGTGAAGATGTTGATGGAGATTGACCCCCTCTCGATGAGAGGATTGTTGGTGATGATGATGGCTTCGATTTCCCCCTCCCGGAGGGATGTTTCCCTGGCAGAATAGCTCCGCCGGAGCCCTAGATTGGTTCTACCCAGGTTCCGCCTCGAGACGGTGGTGCTTCGTCCTGAAACTTCCTTCTGATTTTTTCCTGGTCAAAACATGCCATATAGCGAAGATGTGCATCGGGGGCCTGCCAGGTGGCCCACAAGGCAGGGGGCGCGCCCTCCACCCTTGTAGATGGCTGGTGGCCCCCCTTTGGTGCGTTGTTCGCCCAATATATTTTTATTTATTCCAAAATGATTCTCCGTGAAGTTTCAGGACTTTTGGAGTTGTGCAGAATAGGTCTCTAATATTTGCTCCTTTTCCAGTCCAGAATTCCAGCTACCGGCATTCTCCCTCTTCATGTAAACCTTGTAAGAAAGAGAGAAAAGGCATAAGTATTGTGCTATAATGTGTAATAACATCCCATAATGCAATAAATATCAATATAAAAGCATGATGCAAAATGGATGTATCAGGTCGCTCAAAGCTTCTTGTTCTTGATGCAAGACTTCACGAACCAAGATAGCAATTGTGTATATGTTATGACAACCTAGTGACACAAGAGATGATACCAAGATATGGATACCAAGATGATGTGATATATGCAATGAGACGATGATCACTAATGTGCACAAGTAACATTGCCGGCATACTCAATGGCTAGTCTCGATAGGTAAGTGATGCAAAAGGTAGGCTACTGTGGGTTATCAACGCAATGGCAAGGAGTAGACAAAGATGTCATCGAAGTTATCGTCCTTGCTTATGGTTGATGGTGTCAAAATGGTGAAGTGGTTATTGCCGATGACGAATCCGTGGCGAAGATGAGCGGCAGTGATGTCGTGGTCGAACCTTCCCTAAGTATCCAAAACACATTAGGAAACAGAAATCGCAACAAAAATTCTCAGAGGACAAAACGTGTCAAAATTGTCGGAGGTTGTAACGGGTAAATGATGGTTGTTGAGGAAAGAGTTGGTGGTATGCGGATGTATTGGTGGTGGCCGGGCAAAATTGGTGAAAATTAGGCGGAAGAAAGAATAGGTGAAGGAGGTGTTGCTGCAGGGGTCGGATGTCCGGGCTTGCGGGCCGGATGTCCGGGGCCACGGGCCAGATGTCCGGGTCATGGGTCCGTGGACGAACTCGGTAGATCTCGAGGCAATTAGAAAATTTCAGGGAAAAATCGAGGAATTCCGTTGATGGAATTAGGGGAAAAGTTAGTGGGAGCTAGATCTACTAGTAAAACATCCAATCCACAGATCAAATCCAACAAAACTTCATCACACCAACAAATCACAAAAAAATTGGGGGGCTATTTTTGTGGGGATTTTTTAAAATTGGGATAAAACACAAAAAATTAGGTTAGAAAATGAAAGAGGAGACTCCAAAATCGTTATCAACCTTGGCTCATGATACCAAGATGATGTAGGGTGGAACCCTAAGGCCGATCTTTCATGATTGGAGTGGATCCCGCGAAGAACACGAGCGAAAACACTCAAGTCAATGAGAACAATCGCACATGTGCTAGATCCATGAACATAAAGAGTGATACAATATTTAAACACAACAAAAGATGATACAAGAGGTGGTAGTTCTTCCTGATCCAGAGATGGGGTCTTGAATCCATGAGGGATCTTCCCTTGCGGGGTGTTGAATCCACTTGGGATCTTCCCTGTGGAGGCCTCGACCTCCAATGGAGTATGTGTCCAGTGGATGAGCAAAGCTCTCTCTCAAATGATCTAAACTATTGCTAACCCTAAAACGTAGGTGGGAGACGAGTATATATAGTCTAGGGGGAGGGATACATGGGCTTCGACCCTTTTCACTATGCGCAGATAGGGGCCGGATGTCCGGGGGTCACGGGTCGGAAGTTCGGGGCTTCGAGGGGGTGCCGGATGTTCAGGGCAGGGGGCGGATGTCCGGGGTGGTGCCCATTCAGTTCTGTGAAGAGTGCTAGATTTTTGGGCGGGGGCCGGGGCCGGATGTCTAGGCCCTGTAGATTGACTGTTGGGATGCTTCAGCTGATGCTCCAGGGGCTGGGTGTCTGGGGCATGGGGCCGGATGTCCGGGTCCTGGGGACTTCTTCGGTTCCTTCAATTAGTACTCTTCATCCATGAACTTGGGGACTTGTCCGTCTTCACATGCAACTTTGAGAGGGTCTTCTCGGTACCTGATCATGCATAACATTCCGGACTTAGGTGGTAGCCATGTCTCGAGGGGGGTCATATGGAATATCACTAAGGAGAGAAGTCACCTCGGTCTCGAGAGCTCTAGCACGTGCTCGTGTCATCGGCCCATGCGATGTTGTAGGAGATGAAGGTAGGTCCATGGGGATGACCATGGGATGCTCTGCATCAAATGGGGGAGCAAACATTTCGCGGAGCCTCGTGATATCAGCTGTTGCGGTGAATTTAACAATGAGGGACACAATAATAGAGGTTGTAGCAAAATAAAGATATTAAAATGAGATGGTGATGGTTGTGATGGTGGTGTCAGCCGTGGTGATGCTGGTGGTGGTCATGGTAATGGTGGGCCTGGTCGTGGTGATGGTGGTGGAGCTCAAGGACATGGTTGTGGTGATGGTGGTGGAGCTCGAGGACATGGTCGTGGTGACGGTGGAGCTCGAGGACGTGATGGTGGTGCTTGAGGCTTTGCTTATTGGCTTGGGGCGTGAATATTATGTATGCTCATGTGTCTACAACAAACTTCTAGAACAAACTTCTACAACAAACTTGATACAAACAACATAACATATATGCTCATGTGTCTAACATTTCTAGCAGCTCTATTGTACCCATAGAATTTATGCTCTTCTTGCGAGTTTCATCATCAAAGAACTTGTTAAGTGTGTGTAGAAGATTACTCTTGAGAGCGGGGGGGGGGGCTATTCCTCCACTCCTTCCTTGATGCTTTATTCCTCTTTGCACACGTGTTCTTCCGAGATAATTTGTTCTTTATGACCCCCAATATTTTCCTGGAAGTTAGTTTGAAAAATATTTAATTCATCCTCTTTTACCAATTCTTGCAGCCATGCATCAATGTGGGTTGTTTTCTCTTCATTGTGTGCATCATTTCCTTCATCCTTCTGTGAGTCCTGCAATGTTTTTACTTCTCCCAAGACAGATGTAATCCGACCTTGTTCACCGATGACTAATGAGTTATTGCAGAAAATATTTAGGCAGTTGCAACTTCATATTAATCATATCAAATGGATCATCATGTATCTTATATTTATGATGTGACGTAGAACCTCCTCAACACCTTACAATTTGGGTTTGTTGCACCAATTATATTGTATGAGCCTCCCTTACAGTCTTTCTGCTGAAAGAAACAGAAGTAGAAAAATTGTAAGACTGGCAACCAAACATTCAATTCATCACTAGTATTATAATTCAATATTGCATTCATATTGGTATCTCAGATGCTCTTTGGATGCACAGTCTATGCATGATACATGATATGAAGCGCATATAAGGGATGAACTTTTGTTCACCAATTATATCAACAATTTTAGTGTTGCTTCATTGGAAGTCGCAAACATTTTAGTCTTGTGTCTCCTCTCCTTCATTGTGTACTCCATATGTTCTTGGGTAGACATCTCAGAAGACATGATAAGCATTTTTTGGTGGTTAAACGGAAAGCGGTAAGATAAATTGCAAAAAACTATGCTCCCCAGCAACAGGGACAACAAAAGCTTGATGTCCTGCAAGCACACATGGCTTTGTAGAAATTTTGTGATAAGTAAGATTTGTCCATCCCACATGGAGAAAATAGGAAGGCACTCCTATCCCCACAGCAGCATCGTCACTTATGCAACTACGCTCACACCCAAACTGGAGTTTCAAAATAGTTCACTAAAGTTGCTTGCTAGGGAAAATGGTAAAAAGAGAGAATTAAACTAAGTACTACAGGGAATGAAAAATAAATACTAAACTAAGTGAAGGAAATAAACTATGAGAAATAATGTGATGTTTTAGATGAGTACGCTGGTGCCTAGGTACAAACGCGTTCAGCTTTGGTGTTGATTGGGTTTAAGCTTTTCGTTTATCAACACATACGGCTAAGTCAGTACCTTGCATTATACGATATGGCAATTAACCGATGATAGAAGGCCCCTCACATAACATTTTCTCCCAAGTAGCGCCATATTGTGACAACTCAACCGCCCTACTTCCCATTCCATACCAGCGGCGGTAACCTAAAGGCATTAAGATCACGAGGACCGGACTGAAGGCAATAAGTTATGTGGACAACCTTCACTCCTAGAATAATCGTGTTCCTCTAAAGATACCAATGCCTGACACCCAGAGGTCTATTGGTTTGCAAATCTATCTATCAACTTCATGTGTGGCCTAGAGAATTGGATATCTCTAATTACGTTGATGGATTAGACATCTCCAATCATTAAATTACTAGAAAGATAAATAACAACACGAAGAAGACACACATAAATAAATAAGGCATATCAAATAACTAATTGCTAGCCGACCAATCCATAGCCAACAGTAACTCAAATAACATCACATATAAAAGGGGGTTCAACAGTCGTTATGACCCATCATGGATAACGTGATGGGGGGAGGGGTGTTAGTGAAAACGATGTGGTAGTGGCGCTCCTCCGGCGCAGCTCCCTTCCGGTCTTCCTCCAAGGTTGCAACAATGGAGATGGAGGCTTGGCACAACCCCAATGCTTCTTGATGTGGACAATGGCTGGACGTGGAGAGATGGATTGTGGACGAGCTCTCTCGACGGCTTGTGTTAATGGTGTATATATAAGAGCTCTCCCAAAGCCTCCTCCGTTTGTGGACGAGCGCATTTTCTTTGATCCAAGGGCTCTAGGTGAAACCAAAGCAATCCCAAAACATTCATTCCTCCGTTTGAATACCTTTCATCGTGTTAAGTATATGGTAGTTCCACACCACCTACAAAACACAAAAAGACAAATAAAACAAATAAAAACAAAAATAAAGATTATGCAATGCTCACGGTGAAAAAGTAAATACTGAAAAATATGCATATGGACATAGGCGTGTTTGGTTGCCGTCCGCTATAGTACCAGCATTGCATACACTTCTCCACTCAGCCTGGCTCTGGAAAAACAGCCTCATATGCGACATATGCAAGTTGTTTGGTTGCCTGCATATGGACTTCCTGTATTAGGGGATCAACTTTGGCACATTGTTTGGTTGCCTGCATTGTCTCGGCGCATGCAACTACATGTTGTTTGGTTGGCCGCATGG
Organism: Triticum aestivum; assembly: GCF_018294505.1. Lineage (NCBI taxonomy): Eukaryota > Viridiplantae > Streptophyta > Magnoliopsida > Poales > Poaceae > Triticum > Triticum aestivum. The sequence continues at coordinate 77,704,225 of NC_057804.1, forward strand.
GGTATGATTAAGAGCTAGCACTTGCACTTAGCACATAGGGTTAAGAGCTAGCAGAGGAAGGGGAAGAAGAAATGCGATGTGCGCCGGACCATGGCGACTGCGGTGGATAGTGGCTGTGGCACCGTGTCCGACATGACGAGCATGGAGTCGTGGACAAGCGACCCCGTCGGCGGCACGGCGAGCGACACCATCGGCGAACTAGTTGCGATGCTCGTGCAAAGATAGTGGACAGAGGACGAGAATGCAGTGCTCGCGCCATCATATCGTTAGTGCAGTGGACGAGAGAGGAGGCCGAGATGATCGACACCGGAAACGACTCCAGTGTAGTAGGGCGGGAGAGAGGAGGCGAAGATGATCGACCCCGTCGGCGGCACGGCAAACTGCAATGTGCGCGGAGGCAGAGGACAGAAGAAAGCAGTGTGCGCACCATTGCAGTGTCAATGCAGTAGGAGGACGACAGAGAGTAGGCCGAGATGAGCAACGCCGGAAACGACTCTAGTGTAGTAGCACACGAGCAAGGATATCAAGGGGAAGGGCTTCGGCGTCGAGAGAGATGAATAGGAGGCTCTGAGCAGAGGACAGACAAGCTCGACATGGCGGCGTTAGTGCAGTAGACTGTTGTTCAAAGAGGGATGAAGCTACGATCGTCGAAACCAAAAACTTACAACACGAATGTTGTTGAAAGGATCGATATGGTTGACTAGAGGGGGGGTGAATAGGCAACTAACATTTTTAAGCTTTTCTTTAACAATTTAAACCTTGCAACAAAATAGGTTGTCTAGATATGCAACTATGTGGACAACCTATATGATGCAATGACAACTAGCACACAAGCAAGCAATAGATGCAACACAAGTAAGCTTGCAAAAGTAAAGGCACGAAATAACCAAGAGTGGAGCCGGTGGAGACGAGGATGTGTTACCGAAGTTCCTTCGTTTTAAGGGGAAGTACGTCTCCTTTAGAGTGGTGTGGAGGCACAATGCTCCCCAAGAAGCCACTAGGGCCACCGTAATCTCCTCACGCCCTCACACAATGCGAGATGCCGTGATTCCACTATTGGTGCCCTTGAAGGCGGCGACCGAACCTTTACAAACAAGGTTGGGGCTATCTCCACAACACTTGGAGACTCCCAACAACACCACGAAGCTTCACCACAATGGAGTATGGCTTCGAGGTGACCTCAACCGTCTAGGGTGCTCAAACACCCAAGAGTAACAAGATCCGCTAGGGATTAGTGGGGGGAATCAAATTTCTCTTGGTGGAAGTGTAGATCGGGGCCTTCTCAACCAATCCCGAGCAAATCAACAAGTTTGATTGGCTAGGGAGAGAGATCGGGCGAAAATGGAGCTTGGAGCAACAATGGAGCTTTTGGGGGAAGAGGTAAGTCAACTTTGGGGAAGAAGACACCTTTATATAGTGGGGGAAACAATCCAAGCGTTACCCCCCCCCCCCAACAGCCATGCACAAAGCGGTACTACCGCTTGGGCAGGACGGTACTACCGCTGATAAGCGGTACTACCGCTCCCTCCTAGCGGTACTGCCACGCTGACAAGGGATGCAGGGTCCTGGCCCCAGAGCGGTACTACCGCGGAAGTATTGGCGGTACTACCGCTTGGAGCGGTACTACCGCCACTACTACCGCTACTAGTACCGTAAAACCCGACACGAAAAACAGCGGTCGAGAGTCGAGGCGGTAGTAGCCCGGAACCACTGCGGTACTACGGCCAAAGACCGCAAGCGGTACTACTGCTCGGGGAGCGGTACTACCGCTTGACATGCTTCGGCGGTACTACCACTGAGGACCGCGGTACTACCGCTGGGACAGGACAGGCAGGCACAGATAGGAAAGATAGCTCCAATGAAGCGGAAAGAAGCATCGGGTGTGATAAGGATGTGTACATGTTGATTCCACCCTAGCCTTACCAAAGCGGATCCCCTCTTGATAGTACGGTGACTCCTACGAAACTAGACCACCAGCAGAGAAACGAAGGAGCTACACCGTCTTGAATAAAACACCGAGGGGAGGTAATCGTCTCGTGCCAAAGGATGAATCTCTGAAAGAACTCAACGCACATGATTAGTCCGCAAATGCATTGTCATCAATCACCAAAACATCTTGGGGATAAATATGCCATTACAATCTCCCCCTTTTTGGTGGATTGATGGCAATACAGGATTTGCACAAACAGGAAAGATATAGGACAAGCGCAAAACCCCACCGTCCTAAAATGTAGATGGGCTCCCCCTAGATGTGTGTTGTCTAGATAAGAGCTTTGGACTGCATAGCACAGATACCAGGATCAACGCTCCCCCTACATTTTAGAGACCAACTACCTAAGCAGGGTAAATGAGAGCAACATAGATAACAGGATAATCATGCAACTCATAAGCTAGATAGACATAGATAATGATACTCAAAAGATAAGGTAGCATATGTCTCACACCATATGAATGGAACTTAGGTCTCACTGACACAAACCAAACAAGGCAAACTGCGAGAAAACATAGAAGACGGAAGACACAACACAAATCCCTAAACTCTCTCCCCCTTTGGCATCGAGACACCAAAAAGGAGAGGGAGTGTTGCTACGGCTCCAGGTGATAGCAAGAGAGGGGCTCAAATATCAGGTCTCAGCGGGATCGTCTGCGCCACCGTTGTCGGTCGGGAAGTGCTCGGCATCAGAATCGGTCCACGGGCAGTGCTGCTGAATCCACTCCTCCTCCTCAGTAAGCTGGTCCTCAGATCCACTGTTAACGGTGGCACCCAACTGACGCATGAGCTCCTTGTGACGACTACGGGCCTTCTTCTCAGCCACATGAGTCATGTACTGACCGTGAGATTCCATGCAGAACAACTTCTTCATCTTGAGCTTGAGCTTCTTTGCCCAAGAGGGCTCTGCCGCAGAAGGCACATAGTCATCATCATCCTCACCCTCAGCCTCAGCCTCCTCCTCGGTCTCCATGGCAGTAGCAGACGAAGGACCTCCAGATTTAGGGACCTAGGTGCCCCAGTTGTCCTTCTTCCTCAGACGCTTGATGTCGTGAGAAACCAACTCTCCAGTCTCTAGCATCACCTTGGGATAGACACGACCCCAGGCCTTCTCAATAAGCAGCATGATGAACGGACCATAAATCGGGCACTTGCGCTCGGAGATAGCAGATAAAAGCTCAAACCACATAACATGCGATATATCCAGGGACTCTCTGGTGTTTTGTTCCTTCTCATGCTGGCAGAAGAGAAGCATGTCCACGAGATAAGAATGAACCATATCCATATTCCCGATGCGAGGGAAAAGAGTCTCACGGAAGACACGGTGAAGAATGTCCAGAAAGGCAGGCATCTCATACGTTTCCTTCTTCGTCTCAGGGTTGATCTTCAAAGTGCAGTAGGGCCATAGAGCTTGCTTGTGAGTGGAGGTGGTGTTGCGGTGTGGGCGAAAGCCGACAGGAGACGCAAGCCCTTGATCTTCCACCCCAATCAATTCCATGAATGCCTTCCACTTGACTGAAAGCAACTTGCCATTGGTCATCCAAGTCAGTGTCCTGTCCTCATCAGTCCCGAACCGTGGCATAGAATTGGGCCACAATATCAGCATCATAATCTTTATTGAATTGCATGACACCAAGAATGTTTAGTTGAGTGCACATTTGAAGAGCTCCACCAAAGTATTCAGGATCCTTCTCCATATGGTCGGTGTCGATGGAGTGCACGTTAACAAAGAGGTTCTTCTTGGCCTTGAGCACATCAAAGAAGATGGCAAACTGAAACCTGTTCCAGAATGGACGGTTGACCAAAGTGGGATCTTGGTCTGCCTCATAGGGGTTGCGGCGACGTCTTGCCCAGAACTCCTTGGCTTGCATTTCTGGCACAGTTTTGCCAGATTGCTTCGGCTTGACAGCAGACTTCTTCTGGAGTTCAGGTGGAGGTGGAGCGTTTGAGGAACCTCCTGCAGACTCAGTTGTGCGGTAACGTTTTGACGTGGCACGACCGGGGTTGATACGCCGAGCCTGATGCTCAGGAAGCTCATCACCTGGAACCACACACAAGAACACGCAAACAACCAGAAAGAATGAGCATAAGCCACCAAACACAACCAAAAAGGATCACTGATTAGTAAGAGTATGGTGGAATCTGGTAGAGGGCGGTAGTACCGCGACCTGTGAGCGGCAGTACCACTCCAAGCAGTAGTACCACTCCAGAGGGAGCAGTAGTACCGCTCGAGACGGGGAAACAGCAGTTTCCTACTACCGTGGTCAGATCCGGCACTACCGTCCTACCAAATTCAAAAATACTTCTACCAAACACCAATCCAAACTGCCTAGATGCCTTCCCCATCCTACTCAAGCCTAGATTTGGCCAAAAATCTAGAGATGCAACTACTATTGCCCCTAAGATGCTAGATTGGAAATCTAGACAAGAAGAGAGAGGGAACGGGGGCAATACCGGCATCCATGGCAAGAGGACAAGGTGGGGATCGACTCCACCGAAGGAAATGGAGAGGAGCGCCCCGGAGAGCGAGATCCGCCGGAGCCCTCCCGCGGCGCCGGTTGCTGGAGAGACGAACAAAGCGAGGGGGTGAGCGAATGGGTATGGGGGAGAAGAATGTTGGGGAACATAGTAATTTCCAAAAAAAATCCTACGCACATGCAAGATCATAGTGATGCATAGCAACGAGAGGGGAGAGTAATGTCCACGTACCCTCGTAGACCGTAAGCGGAAGCGTTATGACAACGTGGTTGATGTAGTCGTACGTCTTCACGATCCGACCGATCCAAGTACCGAACGTACGGCACCTTCGAGTTCAGCACACGTTCAGCTCGATGATGATCCCCGGACTCCGATCCAGCAAAGTGTCGGGGATGAGTTCCGTCAGCACGACGGCGTGGTGACGATGATGATGTTCTACCGGTGCAGGGCTTCGCCTAAACTCCGCGACGATATGACCGACGTGGAATATGGTGGAGGGGGGCACCGCACACGGCTAAGGAACGATCACGTAGATCAACTTGTGTGTCCTAGGGTGCCCCCTGCCCCCGTATATAAAGGAGGGAGGGGGAGGTGCGGCCGGCCCCCTAGGGCTGCGCCTGGAGGAGTCCTACTCCCATCGGGACTAGGACTCCCCCCTCTTGCCTTGGTGGAGAAGGAAAGGGGGGAGGGGAAAGAGGAAAGGGGGCGCCGCCCCCCCCCTTCCTTGTCCTATTCGGACTAGGGGGAGGGGGCGCACGGCCTGCCCTGGCCGACCCTCCTCTTCTCCCTCATGGCCCACTAAGGCCCATTAACCCCCGGGAGGGTTCCGGTAACCTCCCGGTGTTCCGGTAAAATCCCGATTTCACCCGGAACCATTCCGATATCCAAATATAGGCTTCCAATATATCAATCTTTATGTCTCGACCATTTCGAGACTCCTCGTCATGTCCGAGATCACATCCGGGACTCCGAACAACCTTCGGTACATCAAAACTTATAAACTCATAATAAAACTGTCATTGTAACGTTAAGCGTGCGGACCCTACGGGTTCGAGAACTATGTAGACATGACCTAGAACTATTCTCGGTCAATAACCAATAGCGGAACCTGGATGCTCATATTGGCTCATACATATTCTGCGAAGATCTTTATCGGTCAAACCGCATAACAACATATGTTGTTCCCTTTGTCATCGGTATGTTACTTGCCCGAGATTCGATCGTCGGTATCCAATACCTAGTTCAATCTCGTTACTGGCAAGTCTCTTTACTCATTACATAATGCATCATTCCGTAACTAAATCATTAGCTACATTGCTTGCAAGGCTTATAGTGATGTGCATTACCAAGAGGGCCCAGAGATACCTCTCCGATAATCGGAGTGACAAAACCTAATCTCGAAATATGCCAACCCAACATGTACCTTTGGAGACACCTGTAGTACTCCTTTATAATCACCCAGTTACGTTGTGACGTTTGGTAGCACCCAAAGTGTTCCTCCGGTAAATGGGAGTAGCATAATCTCATAGTTACAGGAACATGTATAAGTCATGAAGAAAGCAATAGCAATATACTAAACGATCAAGTGCTAGGCTAACGGAATGGGTCATGTCAATCACATCATTCTCCTAATGATGTGATCCCATTAATCAAATGACAACACATGTCTATGGTTAGGAAACATAACCATCTTTGATTAATGAGCTAGTCAAGTAGAGGCATACTAGTGACTATATGTTTGTCTATGTATTCACACATGTATCATGTTTCCGGTTAATACAATTCTAGCATGAATAATAAACATTTATCATGATATGAGGAAATAAATAATAACTTTATTATTGCCTCTAGGGCATATTTCCTTCAGTCTCCCACTTGCACTAGAGTCAATAATCTAGATTACATAGTAATGATTCTAACACCCATGGAGTCTTGGTGTTGATCATGTTTTGCTCGTGGAAGAGGCTTAGTCAATGGGTCTGCAACATTCAGATCTGTATGTATCTTGCAAATCTCTATGTCTCCCACCTGGACTTGGTCCCGGATGGAATTGAAGCGTCTCTTGATGTGCTTGGTCCTCTTGTGAAATCTGGATTCCTTTGCCAAGGCAATTGCACCAGTATTGTCACAGGAGATCTTCATTGGTCCCGATGCACTAGGTATGACACCTAGATCGGAAATGAACTCCTTCATCCAGACTCCTTCATTTGCTGCTTCTGAAGCAGCTATGTACTCCGCTTCACATGTAGATCCCGCCACGACGCTTTGTTTAGAACTGCACCAACTAACAGCTCCACCGTTTAATAAAAACACGTATCCGGTTTGTGATTTAGAATCGTCCGGATCAGTGTCAAAGCTTGCATCGACGTAACCATTTACGACTAGCTCTTTGTCACCTCCATATACGAGAAACATATCCTTAGTCCTTTTAAGGTATTTCAGGATGTTCTTGACCGCTGTCCACTGATCCACTCCTGGATTACTTTGGTACCTTCCTGCCATGCTTATTGCTAAGCACACGTCAGGTCTGGTACACAGCATTGCATACATGATAGAGCCTATGGCTGAAGTATAGGGAACATCTTTCATTTTCTCTCTATCTTCTGCTGTGGTCGGGCATTGAGTTTGACTCAACTTCACACCTTGTAGTACGGGCAAGAACCCTTTCTTTGCCTGATCCATTTTGAACTTTTTCAAAACTTTATCAAGGTATGTGCTTTGTGAAAGTCCAATTAAGCATCTTGATCTATCTCTATAAATCTTGATGCCCAATATATAAGCAGCTTCACCGAGGTCTTTCATAGAAAAACTTTTATTCAAGTATCCCTTTATGCTATCCAGAAATTCTATATCATTTCTAATTAATAATATGTCATCTACATATAATATCAGAAATGCTACAGAGCTCCCACTCACTTTCTTGTAAATACAGGCTTCTCCAAAAGCCTGTATAAAACCATATGCTTTGATCACACTATCAAAGCGTTTATTCCAACTCCGAGATGCTTGCACCAGTCCATAAATGGATCGCTAGAGCTTGCACACTTTGTTAGCACCTTTTGGATCAACAAAACCTTCTGGCTGCATCATATACAACTCTTCTTCCAGAAATCCATTCAAGAATGCAGTTTTGACATCCATTTGCCAAATTTCATAATCATAAAATGCAGCAATTGCTAACATGATTCGGACAGACTTAAGCATCGCTACGGGTGAGAAAGCCTCATCATAGTCAACCCCTTGAACTTGTCGAAAACCTTTTGCAACAAGTCGAGCTTTATAGACAGTTACATTACCATCAGCGTCAGTCTTCTTCTTAAAAATCCATTTATTCTCAATGGCTTGCGGATCATCGGGCAAGTCAACCAAAGTCCATACTTTGTTCTCATACATGGATCCCATCTCAGATTTCATGGCCTCTAGCCATTTTGCGGAATCTGGGCTCATCATCGCTTCCTCATAGTTTGTAGGTTCATCATGGTCAAGTAACATGACTTCCAGAATAGGATTACCGTACCACTATGGTGCGGATCTTACTCTGGTAGACCTATGATGTTCAGTAGAAACTTGATCTGAAGTTTCATGATCAATATCATTAGCTTCCTCACTGATTGGTGTAGTTGTCACAGGAACCGGTTCTTGTGATGAACTACTTTCCAATAAGGGAGCAGGTACAGTTACCTCACCAAGTTCTACTTTCCTCCCACTCACTTCTTTCGAGAGAAACGATTTCACCCGGAACCATTCTGATATCCAAATATAGGCTTCCAATATATCAATCTTTATGTCTCGACCATTTCAAGACTCCTTGTCATGTCCGAGATCACATCCGGGACTCCGAACAACCTTCGGTACATCAAAACTTATAAACTCATAATAAAACTGTCATCGTAACGTTAAGCACGCGGACCCTACGGGTTCAAGAACTATGTAGACATGACCTAGAACTATTCTCGATCAATAACCAATAGCGGAACCTGGATGCTCATATTGGCTCCTACATATTCTGCGAAGATCTTTATCGGTCAAACCGCATAACAACATATGTTGTTCCCTTTGTCATCGGTATGTTACTTGCCCGAGATTCGATCGTCGGTATCCAATACCTAGTTCAATCTCGTTACTGGCAAGTCTCTTTACTCGTTACGTAATGCATCATTCTGTAACTAACTCATTAGCTACATTGCTTGCAAGGCTTATAGTGATGTGCATTACCGAGAGGGCCCAGAGATACCTCTCCGACAATCCGAGTGACAAAACCTAATCTCGAAATACGCCAACCCAACATGTACCTTTGGAGACACCTGTAGTACTCCTTTATAATCACCCAGTTACGTTGTGACGTTTGGTAGCACCCAAAGTGTTCCTCCGGTAAACGGGAGTTGCATAATCTCATAGTTACAGGAACATGTATAAGTCATGAAGAAAGCAATAGCAATATACTAAACGATCAAGTGCTAGGCTAATGGTATGGGTCATGTCAATCACATCATTCTCCTAATGATGTGATCCCATTAATCAGATGACAACACATGTCTATGGTTAGGAAACATAACCATCTTTGATTAATGAGCTAGTCAAGTAGAGGCATACTAGTGACTATATGTTTGTCTATGTATTCACACATGTATCATGTTTCCGGTTAATACAATTCGAGCATGAATAATAAACATTTATCATGATATGAGGAAATAAATAATAACTTTATTATTGCCTCTAGGGCATATTTCCTTCAAAGAAAACTCCCCCTGCCCCCGATATAACCCCCTGCCCCTGCCTCGCAGTGGTAGTACCACGCTGGTGGGCGGTAGTACCGCTTAGAGCGGTAGTACCGCACACCACCAGCGGTAGTACCGCTCAGCAACCAACAGGCCTCTAGACACACGACTCAAGCTCAAAAATGAACGGAAAACACAGCCAAGAAGGAGGAAAGACCAACACGGCCACAAACACACTAACAACGGACCAGAACACACCTCTTCAAGAGAGGGCGGTGGCCGAGGTCACCTATGTTTGAGTCAAGAGGTATGGCGTCGCGAAGATTTTAACCTTGGACCCATGACCAAAACTCGTCCTTGAAGCACCAGTACCAAAAAATGGTTAAAGTAAAAGACTAGATCAATTTATGCATAATGGGTGAGGGAGAGTTCATTGAGAGAGCAACACTCCCCCCATGTCCATGCCTACATCTAGACTAGACAACAAGTAGAGTGAGGAGGGGTGTGCACGGGCTCAAGTCACATTGCTCGAATCAATGATATTTAGCTCATGCCTTAACTCACGAAATCTTGCTTCATCCAAGGGCTTCGTGAAAATATCTGCAAGGTTATCATGAGTGTTGACATACTTGAGCTTGATCTCCCCTCGCCTAATGTGATCCCGGATGAAGTGATACCGAATCTCAATATGCTTCGTCTTGAAATGTTGCACCGGGTTGAGAGAAATCTTGATGGCACTTTCGTTGTCACACCAAAGAGGCACTTTGTCACAAATGACACCGTATTCCTTTAAAGTTTGCCTCATCCATAAGAGTTGTGCACAACAACTACCAGCCGCCACATATTCCGCTTCGGTGGACGAGAGAGACACACAACTTTGCTTCTTGGAAGACCAACTCACCAAAGAGCAACCAAGAAATTGGCACCCTCCGGAAGTGGACTTCCTATCCACCTTGTCTCCCTCCCAATCGGAATCCATAAATCCTTCAAGCTTGAAGTTTGCTCCTCTTGGGTACCAAAGGCCAAAGTTTGGGGTATGAGCCAAATATCGAAAGATTCGCTTGACCGCCACAAAATGGCTTTCCTTTGGTGTGGCTTGAAACCGTGCACACATACCCACACTCAACATGATATCCGGTCTAGATGCACAAAGGTAAAGCAAGGATCCAATCATAGAGTGATATACCTTTTGATCCACCGCTTCACCATTGGGATCAATGTCAAGTTGGCACTTGGTAGGCATTGGAGTAGAAGCCGGCTTGACATCACTTAGCTTGAATCTCTTAAGCATGTCTTGAGTGTATTTGGCTTGGTTGATTTGTTTGATATCAAAACCAAGGAAGAACTTCAACTCTCCCATCGAAGACATCTTGAACTTAGAGGTCATGAGAGCGGCAAATTCTTCATTGAAAGCTTTCTTAGGGGAACCAAAGATAATGTCATCGACATATAGTTGGCACACAAACAACTCCCCTTTGACCTTCTTAGTAAAAAGAGTGGGATCGATTTACCCAACTTCAAATCCACGATCTTGTAACAACTCGGTAAGGTGGTCATACCACGCACGTGGGGCTTGTTTAAGGCCATAGAGTGCCTTATCGAGTTGATACACATGATCCGGGAAGTAAGGATCCTCGAACCCGGGGGGTTCCTTGACATAAACCAACTCATTAATAGGACCATTAAGAAAAGCACTTTTCACATCCATTTGTTATAACTTAAAGTTATGATGGGAAGCATAAGCAATCAACAAACGAATGGATTCAAGGCGAGCAACGGGAGCAAAGGTTTCACCGTAGTCGATACCCTCGACTTGGGAGTAGCCTTGTGCTACCAATCTTGCCTTGTTGCGAATGATGTTCCCATGAGCATCTTGCTTGTTCTTGAAAATCCACTTGGTTCCAATGACATTGTGGTTCCCCGATGGCCTTGGCACCAATCTCCAAACCTTGTTGTACTCGAAGTTTTTGAGTTCTTCGTGCATGGCATTGAGCCAATCCGAGTCTTCGAGCGCCTCATAGACCTTTTGGGGTTCAACACAAGAGACAAACGCGTGATGTTCACAATAGTTTGCTAATTTTCTACGAGTGCTTACCCCCTTTCTTAGGCTTCCAACCACATTTTCCATGAGGTGGCCTTTGGTGGTGAGCTTGGAAGCAATCTTCGCGGCACGACGCTCTAATTCCTCCTCGGATGTGGAAGGAGGAGGGTTAATTTGATTATCTTGAGCGTCGTCTTGAGCTTGTTCTTGATCTTGAGCTTGCTCATGATCTTGAACTTGCTCGAGGGGGAGAACTTGACCTTGGGCATCATTTGGAGGTTCACCACCATCTTGAGATTGATCTTGCCCTTGGTATTGTTCACGAGGTTGAGGGCCTACACTTTGTTCTTCGGAAGCGTGTGGGTCTTGAGTAGGTGAAGGCTCCACTTGACTGGAGCATTGTCCTTCTCCATAGGCCACAAGGGGTTCCTCAATGGGTAGAAAATGACCAACACTCATTCTTCTTATGGCTTGGGGAGGAATTTCATCACCTACATCACAAGTACCACTTTGCTCCACTTGGGAGCCGTTATTTTCGTCAAACTCCACGTTACACGTCTCCTCAATGAGTCCGGTGGACTTGTTGAGAACACGGTAAGCATGAGAGTTTGTAGCATAACCAACAAATATGCCCTCATAAGCTCTAGCCTCAAATTTAGACAACCGAACACCTTTCTTGAGAATGAAACACTTACACCCGAACACCCGGAAGTACTTGAGATTGGGCTTGTTTCCGGTGAGTATCTCATAAGGAGTCTTGTTCAAGCCTTTGCGGAGATAGAGCCGATTGGATGCATGACATGCGGTGTTGATGGCTTCGGCCCAAAAGTTGTATGGAGACTTGAACTCTGCCATCATGGTCCTTGCCGCATCCATCAACGTCCAGTTCTTCCTCTCTGCAACACCATTTTGTTGAGGGGTATATGGTGCAGAATATTGATGCTTGATCCCCTCATCACTAAGAAACTCATCCAAGGTGTAGTTCTTGAACTCGGTGCCGTTGTCACTTCTTATTGTCAAGATCTTTGCATTATGTTGACGTTGAGCTTCATTTGCAAAGTCGATGACGGTTTGTTGAGTCTCACTCTTCCTCTTGAAGAAGTATACCCAAGTGTATCTTGAATAATCATCCACAATCACCAAGCAATACTTTCTACCCCCAAGACTATCAAAGGATGGAGGTCCAAAGAGGTCCATGTGGGAGGGTGAGCCGTCTCATGTAGCTTTCCTTCGATACAAGCACGATCTTTGGCAAAACTAACATTTGTTAGTCCACGGACATGGTCCCCCTTGAGAAGACTTTGCAAAGATCTCATATTGACGTGGGCTAAACGGCGATGCCAAAGCCATCCCACATAAACTTTAGCCATTAGGCATGTCGCGGTCTTAGTGGGTTGCTCCAAAAAGTTAATCACATAGAGACCATTCTCGACATGCCCAACAAAGGCTACTTTAAGAGTCTTGCTCCACAAGAGGGCCATGGTATCAATATCAAAGAAGGTGGCAAAGCCCATGAGTGCAAGTTGACAAACGGAAAGTAAATTGAACGCAAGGGACTCAACAAGCATGACTTTCTCGATTGTTAGATCATGAGAAATGACAACCTTGCCAAGAACCAATACCTTAGAATGTGAGGCATCACCCCACTCGACATTGGTGGGCATTGATGGGATCTTTTGCACGTCCACCACCAAGTCCTTGCTCCGGGTCATATGATTTCTTGCTCCACTATCGAGCAACCATGATCCCCCACCGAAAGCAAACACCTACAAGAGATCAATGCTTGGTTTTAGGTACCCATTTAGTAATGGGTCCTTTGATGTTAGTAACAAGGGTCTTAGGCACCCAAATAGACCATTCAATGTACTCATAAGCAGAACCAACAAATTTAGCATAAACATGCCCATCACTAGCACGGCACAACATATAAGAGGGGTTAAAGTCGCCGGCTTTGTTGGGAGAGATGGCTTTGCCCCTTTTGGCATCACCACTCTTCGCATTGTTCTTCTTATCCTTAGGAGCACCCTCTCCCTCCTTCACAAAAGTTTGCTTAAGCTGGGGAGGTCGTTTGGTCCTGTTATTCCTCTTCTCGTTCTTCTTCTTGTTCTTGGACTTGGGTGAGAACCCAACTCCCTCCTTGCCCACAACTTCCTTTTGATTGCTCAAAAGGTCATTTAGGTTCTTCTCACCTTGTATGCAAGACACAAGACCTTTCTCGAGTTGTTCCTTCAACTTGGCATTCTCCTCCACAAGATGCACATGCTCACAACACGGGTTAGTAGCATTTGCATTATCAATTAAGACCATGTGAGGAAATGTGGCCTTTTCCTTGGTTAGCTTAACTTGGAGTTGAGCATGAGACTCCTTGAGGTTTGCATGAGCACCTTTCAAGACCTTATGGGCCTTGTCAAGTACATCAAACTCCTCCTTGAGTCTAGCATGATCAACCCCAAGTTTAGCCTTCTCGGAAGTTAGCACACGAGACACAACAAGAGCATGATCAAGATCTTTCTTTAATTTGGCATGGTCATCGTTGTGTGACTCCTCAAGAGTCAATCAATGCCCACGCTCTTCCTCAAGAGCATTAGAGAGATCCGATATCTCATCGGCATAGTCACGACTATGACCTTCCATCTTAGAGATGGTTTCTTCATGAGCCTCGATCATGTCATTGGCTTCACCAAGTTGTTCCAAGAGAGCAACGAAGTGCTTTTTGGATTTGCCCTTGAGCTTACTCATGAAGGACTCAAATTCATTTACCTCCTCATTAGACCCCTTACCATCATCAAAGCCAACGGTCAAAGAAGGATTAGGAATAATGGTGGTTTTGATGTTGGGGGTTACCTTGTTGGTGGCTTTGGCCATGAGGCACTTGGCGGTGATGTTCTCATTGGGTGAGTCGAAGAGAGACACCCAGGGAGTTGTGGCAATGGCAACGGATGCCATAGCCATTGCTTCACTATCTTCATCATCATCGTTATCCTCACGGTATTCTTCTTGAACCACCAACCCGCAAGTAGGAGTCTTCTTGGTGAAGTTGTTCTTGTTGGGGAAGGACTTGGCTTTGTCCTTTCAGATGAACTTGTCACCATTGTCTTCCCGCTTCTCGTAAGGACAATCCACAACGAAATGGCTCACATTGCCACAGTTGAAACAAGTTCTAACTCGTTGCTTACCCTTGAGGCCACTTGAGTTGTTCTTGTTGAAGTTGAGTCTTGTATTCTTCTTGCTCCAAAATTGTCTTGAGGCAAGAGCCATGTGCTCATGATAATCATATTTCGTGTCTTCGGGGTTGCTCTCCTCATCTTCCTCTTCTTCCTCTTCTTCCACACTAACCTTGGCCTTCAATTCAAGGTTGGGCTTCTTTGCCCTTTGAGAACGGAGCACCGCATTGTCGGCGGTCTTGCCAAGATGCTCATTGCAACGAACTCATCCAACACTTCACTTGAGGTCATGGAGTGGAAGTCCGGTCTTTGACGAATGACGGAGGACATGGCCTTGTTGTAGGGCATCATGGCCTTGAAGAACTTGCACTTGATCCAATTGTCATCCGTGTCCTTGCTCCCATGATCTCGGAATACGACCGCGAGTTTGGTCACTCTTCGAAAGAGCTCACGAGGTTCTTCATCTTCTTTCATTGCAAACTCATCGACTTCATCTTGCACCACTTCATAGTTGGAGCGTTGAATGCTAGCACTTCCTCGATAGAGAGACACAACACATTGCTATGCGTCTTTAGCCATGGCATGAGGTCGAAGATGAGGGAGATCTTCAGGAAGGATTGCATCTTCGATGATGAAGAGAGCACTCTCATTGAATTGATTATCCACAACTTCTCGAGGGGTGAAGTTGCTTGGGTCATGTGGATAGAAACCTTCTTCTATGATTCTCCAAAGATTAGTATTCACATGTTTTAAATGACGCTTGAAACGATAAACCCAAGCATCAAAATCCTCATTTTTCACAATCTTAGGAGGAGGACTGGCATGATTTAAATGAGTAGAGGGAATTGGTCCACCATAAGTGGGAGGTTCCACATGGGCATAGATGCCGGTGCCATTTCTACCACTAGTAGAAGGACCCTTCTCACTATTAGCTTCCCCCTTGTCGGAGTTAGCATCCGTCACCTTGTTAGTGGGATCACCCACTTTCATCGGCGAGGTGGATAGTTTAAGTCCTTCTAGGAATTTAGTAAACATGCTTTCAACCTCGGTCATCATGGAGGTTTTCAATGTGTCTAAAGCCACATTGAACTCCTCACGGGAGACCGAGGTTCCCCCATCGGCCGTAGACGAGATAGGATTCACACCGGAGTGCTCCTCCGCACCATCGTTGGTGTCAACCATACTCTTCGGACGGTAAAGTCCTTAATAAAGAGACGAGGCTCTGATACCAATTGAAAGGGTCGATATGGTTGACTAGAGGGGTGTGAATAGACAACTAACAATTTTTAAGCTTTTCTTTAACAATTTAAACCTTGCAACAAAATAGGTTGTCTAGATATGCAACTATGTGGACAACCTATATGATGCAATGACAACTAGCACACAAGCAAGCAATAGATGAAACACAAGTAAGCTTGCAAAAGTAAAGGCATGAAATAACCAAGAGTGGAGCCGGTGGAGACGAGGATGTGTTACCGAAGTTCCTTCCTTTTAAGGGGAAGTACGTCTCCGTTAGAGCGGTGTGGAGGCACAATGCTCCCCAAGAAGCCACTAGGGCCACCGTAATCTCCTCACACCCTCACACAATGCGAGATGCCGTGATTCCACTATTGGTGCCCTTGAAGGCGGCGACCGAACTTTTACAAACAAGGTTGGGGCTATCTTCACAACACTTGGAGGCTCCCAACAACACCACAAAGCTTCGCCACAATGGAGTATGGCTTTGAGGTGATCTCAACCGTCTAGGGTGCTCAAACACCCAAGAGTAACAAGATCCGCTAGGGATTAGTGGGGGGAATCAAATTTCTCTTGGTGGAAGTGTAGATCGGGGTCTTCTCAACCAATCCCGAGCAAATCAACAAGTTTGATTGGCTAGGGAGAGAGATCGGACGAAAATGGAGCTTGGAGCAATAATGGAGCTTTTGGGGGAAGAGGTAAGTCAACTTTGGGGAAGAAAACACCTTTATATAGTGGGGAAAACAATCCAACCGTTACCCCCCCCCCCCAAACAGCCACGCACAGAGCGGTACTACCGCTTGGGCAGGACGGTACTACCGCTGATAAGCGGTACTACCGCTCCCTCCCAGCGGTACTGCCGCGCTGACGAGGGATGCAGGGTCCTGGCCCCAGAGCGGTACTACCGCGGAAGTATTGGCGGTACTACCGCTTGGAGCGGTACTACCGCCACTACTACCGCTACTAGTACCATAAAACCCGACACGAAAAACAGCGGTCGAGAGTCGAGGCTGTAGTAGCCCGAAACCACTGCGGTACTACGGTCGAAGACCGCAAGCGGTACTACCGCTCGGGGAGCGGTACTACCGCTTGACGTGCTTCGACAGTACTACCGCTGAGGACCGCGGTACTACCGCTGGGACAGGACAGGCAGGCACAAATAGGAAAGATAGCTCCAATGAAGCGGAAAGAAGCATCGGGTGTGATAAGGATGTGTACGTGTTGATTCCACCCTAGCCTTACCAAAGCGGATCCCCTCTTGATAGTACGGTCACTCCTGCGAAACTAGACCACCAGCAGAGAAACGAAGGAGCTAAACCGTCTTGAATAAAACACCGAGGGGAGGTAATCGTCTCGTGCCAAAGGATGAATCTCTGAAAGAACTCAACGCACACGATTAGTCCGCAAAAGCATTGTCATCAATCACCAAAACATCTTGGGGATAAATATGCCCTTACAGTTGTGAGGAACTGCGAGATTAGGATGCTAGTCAAAGAAAATTTCAAACAATCGATCGTGCACGACGAATCTGGCAAAATTCGTCCAAAACAGCTCCAAACGGGAACAAGGAATTGAGCATGTACAGTCGGCGAAACTACAAATCGATTGCCTGAATGGAACCGTAGCATCGATGTGCATCTTTTTCGTGTAGAGCTTGCCACGAATCGAAGCATCGTTGTGTAGATTAGAGGGGCATGGAAGAGAGGAGATTAGAGAGGAGGTTACTCGAGGTTGAAGAAGACACCACGTAAACACCTCGCATCCCTCCCGTTTCTCCTCGTGCACGATCCCGCTTGCTGCGCTTCCACTCGGCCTGGCTCCAGAAAAACTGCCGATCTAAGTGTTCGCAACGAGCCAGGCCCAGAGGTGCTTTAAGAAGCGTGTGATGCAGGCCTAATAGTGTATGCGGGCTACCAAACAGGCTGGATCCTTCCCGCGCGGGCCTGGTCGAGGCCTATGTAGGCAACCAAACACGCCCATATACTTGGCTCAGTGGGACATGTTTGAGATAATAGGCAATAAATGAGCTTTGAAAATGTGTATATAGTAGAGCCATCAACTACATGTATATGTCTCGACATCATCTGATCCATTTCATACATCCAACATGAGTCCCCGTCCAACCATGTATATGTCTTTTCACATTCTCATCTTTTCTGCTTCTTGTCCATGTCTTTTTTGCTCCCTAGAAGTCACACAATTCCTCGCTTCTCCATCCATGTTGTCCATGACATGCTACCATCTAGAGTAGCGGTAGATTTGGTTATGCATGTGATTGCCTTCTTTTGGCATTTTCTTGTGCTGCTCACTCGTTCTGCACAGACCTATACGACGCTCATGGTCGTCAACAGCCGCCCGAGCGAACGGCTGGCGGCCGACTAACCTCAAATTTTCTCCATCTGGTTCACAATGTACGGAGATTTTTCTAGTTAAAAAAATGTTTGGTACCATTCAAAATATGTACGATATATTTTAAAAATTCTACACGTGTTTCATAAAAATGTTCATGATATTTTAGAAAACGTTAGACAATGTAAAAAATGTTCACCTAACTATTTTTTTTGTTTTGTACCATTATAAAAATGTACTTGATTTCTTTAAAAATGTTCACATGTTTCCAAAATATGTCCATGACATCTAAAAAAACTATGACATTTTAAAAAATGTATAGTTTAAACAAATTAACATTAGAAAAAATCAATCTGTATTTGAAAAATATTTAGCATGTTTTTTTTTCAAAAACATGTATTTAAAAATTGTTCAACATGTATCAATAAAATGTTACGCGTGCATAACAAAAATGTGCAATGTGTATAAGAAAAAATAGACATATATTAAAGAAATACCAAAGAAAACCTGCCCGAAGTGAAGAAAAAAGCAAAAGAAAACAAAATAAACGCAAAGTAAATCAAAGAATAAAGGGGGAAACCCCCAAAACAGGTAAAAACAATGGAAATCGATAAAAAATCTTTAAAAAGAATACATGCCAGAGGCAGGTAAAATACTGGGCCGGCCCATTAGCCTCGAGCCGGAGGCGTTGCTACCGCGACCTTTGCATTAGGCGAGAAATAAACCTGGTGTGATTGCTCTGTGATTCTTCTCGCGCCTCAGTTATAGGGGAGCAACTAATTAACGAGCTTTCCTTCGGGAGCCTCGCAACGATCAGCGCCACTTGACGCGCTCACAGTCATTTGCCACATGTCGTGCTCTGGGCGCTCCCTCCGGATTTTGTTTTTTTTATTTTTACGCACACGTTTTCGGTTTTTTAAAAGTTTTTTTTTTGGTTTTTCTTGACGTTTTGGTTTTCTACCGGTCTTCCCTATCTTTTTGACAAAAAAAAAATTTCAAAAAAAAAATTTTGCGGAAAAAATTACATTTTTTCGCGAGAGGCACGGTTTTGCTTCCGCCAGAGGCACGGACGTGCCTCTTTTGGAAAGGGAAAAAACGCGTTTTCTGTTTTTTTCTTCTTTCACGAGAGCCACGGTTTTGCTTCCGCCAGAGGCACGGTTGTGCTTTCGCGAGAGGCAAGGGCGTGCCTCTTTTGGAAAGGAAAAAAACGCGTTTTCTGGGTTTTTTTTGTGAGAGGCACGGTTTTGCTTCCGCCAGAGGCACGGTTGTGCTTTCACGAGAGGCACGGGCATGTCTCTTTCGGAAAGGGAAAAAATGCGTTTTCTATTTATTTATTTTTTCGCGAGAGGCACGGTTTTGCTTCCGCCAGAGGCACGGTTGTGCTTTTGCGAGATGCACGGGCGTGCCTCTTTCAGAAAAGGAAAAAAACGTGTTTTCTATTTTTTTTTCTTTCGTGAGAGGCACGGTTTTGCTTCCGTCAGAGGCACGATTGTGCTTTCGTCAGAGGCATGGGCGTGCCTCTTTCGGAAAGGGAAAAAACCCGTGTTTTCGGTTCGGTTTTTTCGTCGATTTTTTTCGTCCGTTTTTTCGTGAAAAAAAAGTTCGTCAAAACCTATCAAAATGGGATCTACTTTTGAAGATCTCGACACGATGAATCCAATGGCGAAAGCGGTTCAAGATTTGGACGCACGGTTTAAGAGATAAAACATTTTGAATAAACGAATCTACGAAAAAAAGCAAAACTCCCAGGTTGCGATAAGTGACGCACATGCAACACGCCACTTGTCGCAACCTGGGAAAATTGGAGTGATCTCCGCAAGGAGTACTCCTTAATTAGTGATTTCGCAGTTATAGGCGAATCTTATTTGGTGCTGTAGGGGCCCGTTAACGTGTATTCTACAAACCGGTGCCTGCAGCGCCCCGAGCTGGGCCGGCCCACATAGTTTGGTTTTTCAAACGAAAAAAAAGTGCGGGATCCGGATTTCGAGGGAGCTCCTAGCTGGCGCTGTAAGCGCCGATTAGAGAAACTGGCGCTCGCAGGAGCACGTAATGGGCCGGCCCATTTTTTTCTTTTCTGCCAGAAACTGCAAAAATTATACGCGGGTAACAAGACTCCTCACGAACCACTTCCAGGTGCACCAACCACTACGCCATGGTAAGACATATGCTTACTATCTTCGTCGGCTTCCTTTTATTCTTTCTGCAGCTCGCGAACCTCAGACCCTTCCGCAAACTGTTTTTTTAATCTTTTTTTCTCTTTTTATGTAACGGTTTTGTTCGCCTTCTTTCTTTCCTTTTTTGCTAAATACGTGCAGCATTTGAAAAAAAGCAAAGATTTTTTTTCAAAATGGATGAGTTTTTTTAAAACTTAAAAAAAATCATTGGTTTTTTTAAAGTTCATCAAATTTGAAGAAAGTTCATTGCATCTAAAAAATGTTCATCAAATTTGAGAAAAGTTCATCAAAACTGGAAAAGCTTCATCAAATTTGAGAAAAAGTTCATCGAATCTGAAAAAAAATCATCAATTTTGAAAAAAAACATCGGATTTAAAAAAAAGTTCATCAAATTTGAAAAAATAGTTCAGCAGATTTCAAAAAAAGTTCATCAAATTTGGAGAAGTTCATCGGATATGAAAAAAAATTCATCGGATTTCAAAAAAAAGTTTGTCAAATTTGAAAAAAGTACATCGAATTTGGAAAAAGTTCATTAAATTTGGAAAAGTTCATCAAATTTGAAAAAATAGTTCATCGGATTTGAAAAAAGGTTCATCGAATTTGCAAAAAGTTCATCAAATTTGAAAAAAGTTCATCGTATTTGAAAAAAAGTTCATCAAATTTGAAAAAAAGTTCATCGGATTTGAAAAAAAATTCATCAAATTTGGAAAAAGTTCATCCAATTTGAAAAAATAGTTCATCGGATTTGAAAAAAAGTTCATCAAATTTGGCAAAAATTCGGAAAAATAAGTTCAATGTTTTTAAAAAAATTCAACGTTTTGAAAAAAGTTCATTGATTTTGAAAAAAGTTCATCGAATATGAAACAAAGTTCGTGAATTTACAAAAAAAGATTTATGAATCTTTAAAAACCGTGCATTAAAGAAAACAAAAAAGGATCAGAAAAAAGAAAAAACAAGAAAAAGAAATAAAAAACGAAATGAGGATGCAATAAATAAGTAAAGTAAAGGAATCTTGTACGAAATGTTCGATCGCCGTATGGCTAGAGCGTGCCGCTAACGCCCGAGGGGTCGCGGGTTCGATTCCGTCGCTAGCCACCATTATTTCGCCAGTTTTTACAGGAACGCATAAGGGAACTGGGCCGGCCCAAATCGTGGCCACAATTTACTCAAAAAAAAAATACTACGCCACGAGGGCTTCGTTCCAGCCACTAGGCTACGCCTCGGTAGTTTTTACTTCTCTTCATCTTTAGCTCGGTTTTGCTTTTTTCTTTTACTTTTTTTATCCTTTCCTGTTTCTTTTTTTTCTTCTTTAATGCGTGATTTTTTATCGTGAACCTTTAAAAAATAAAAATGTACAATGTGTATCGAAAGAACAATACATATGTTGAAAAAAATACCAAATAAAACCTCTGAGAACTGAAGAAAAAACAAAAGAAAAACGGAGAAAACCAAAGGAAAAAACAAAGAAAATCAAAGAATAAAGAAAAAAAACCAAAACAGGTAAAAACAATGAAACTCGATAAGAAAAATACATTAAAAAAACATGCCAGAGGCAGCTAAAATACTGGGGTGGTCCATTAGCCCCGAGCCAGAGGCGTAGCTACCGTGACTTTTGCAGCAGGCGATAAATAGACCTGGTGTGATTACTCTTGATCTATCTCATGCCTCAATCATATTCCTTTTTGACCTTGATTCTTCAAACCCAGATTATCTAAAATCTGGTGGAAAAAAACTGACCCATAAACTAAGATTTAGGCTAGCAACTTGAACGAAAGGGCAACACTTATAGAAGAAACTTACAAAAATCACTTATAAGAAACGCTCGGCAAGAGCGCGTAAATGAATCAAGGGTTAATTAGATAAATGCCACTTGAATTTTGGCAATTCCACACTGTAATTTTCAAACTTTAAACAATTCCACTGCAACTTTTGTAAACTTTAAAAAACGGCACTGTAGACTTTAAAAAAGTCACTAAAAAGTATTTTTAAAATTTGAATATTGCAGCGTCGTTTCTTCCAGAATTCAAGTGGCATTTATAAGGGCACCGCTAGGCGCCGGCGCACCGGCCGAATGTTTCGGCCGGTCTGCTCCCAGCTGCCCGATCTGCTGTGCAACACCGTCAGATTCGAGCTCCTCTGCTATTTTTTTACCTTGTCCTCGTCTCCCCGAGCGCTCGCCGTGCAGACCGCCCGTCGGGGCCGCCCCACTCTCCGGCACTCAGCTCGCCCCGGCCGCTCGCCGCCCCGGCCGCCGGTTGAAGCTGACAGCTCGCCGCCTCGGCGCCCGTCGGAGCACCATGGATGCAGCTCCGCGACTCAGCTCGTCCAGTCCGCTCGCCGCCCCGGCCGCCCGTCGGGGCCGCCCCGCGCTCCGGGACTCAGCTCGCCCCGACCGCTCGCTGCCCCCGCTGCTCGTCGGAGTGCCATGGATGCAGCTCCGCCTCACCGATGATTGGTTCCAGCAAAAAACAGAGATGCCCCGTGGTAGCATTTTCCCGTGTCAGTCGTAGCAAATGAAGACAACGGTTGCAGCAAAAAAATCCATCGGTGTCGCCATTGTAGCAAAAATGTTAAACGGATGTAGCAAAACACAGCGCCAATGGTAGCAAAAAACGAGGATGTTGCAACAAAAATGCCGTCCTCGTCGTCGCCGGTCACAGCTCAGTCGTAAAAAAGCACCATGGCCGCATGAATGGATGTAGCAAAAACACAGACGGTAGTAGCAAAAAATTGACACGATTGTAGCTTTTATCTCAATGGTTGAAGCTTTTCCCCTCTATGGTGGAAGCTTTTCTGTAAACGATCGAAACTTTTTTTTTGAGCAATGTCTGGGTGAAAACTTTTCTCTATCGTTCGGTTGAAGTTGTTTTCATCAAAATTTGTAGCATTTTATATAGATGGTTGTAGCTTCCCTCGATAGCACTGAACGCTTACAGCTTTCTGTATATACAGTTGAAGCATTTTTAATCTTGGGTTGAAGCTTTTCTGTCAACGGTTGCAGCACTCGCCGGCCTGTTCCAGCAAATTTGGGCCGCGGGGTGTAGTCCTGCCATGGCTGGTTGCAGCTCCGGCGTGCCCGGGTCCGGTGAGGCAGGGAGAGCTCCGATGCACGCGGATCCCCGCGGATCTGGTCGAGGGCGGCCAGATCTGCTGAACGGCGGCGCGCCTGGGAGGCCTGCGGCACGGGGAGATGCGTTGACCATGGCAGCGGGGAGAGAGAAAGAGAGAGATGCGCGAGAGGAAGAAGAGAAAAGAAAGGAGGACTAGTCGTCTCGGGTCCATCGCGCCACGTGGTTGCTCGTGAGTGGGTCGCGTCTCGGCCGGTGCCCCGGCCCCAGACGTTTCCCCATTTATAATCAACGCCGTGCGCTACAGGACAAGAGCCGCCGCGTTGGCCATCTCATCCGAAGCTCAGAAGCATATAACCCCAACTTGGGGCGGTAAACGACGCGGAAGGAGCGGAGGCGAGTAGGCGACTGTGGCGAGTGGCGACAGAGCGGCACACACGTCGGCTGGCGGCCGCAGAACAAAAAAAGAGGACGCCAAGATGCGGTAGTACAAGGAAAGGCGAGGCTTCTTGCTCACTTCTCTCTTGCCCTCTGCATGCCGATAGCCGCTAAGCTCTTCTACTACCAGCGCCGCCGCCCGCCGCCGCCACCGCTTCCGGAGCCCACCGAGCCCCGCAGCGCCGACTCCTCCGCCGCCCGCCGCCGGGTTCACCCCATTCGCTCCGCGCACCACAGGCCGGTGAGATGACAATTTCAAAGTCGCCTCTGTGTCTTCCATTGCGATGCGTGTGCTCGACCTCTGTCGCGACTTGGTAGTACGGAGTAGGTAGGATGGTTTTGCGGCGAGTTCGTGCGGTAGAAATTGGGGCGGAGCGGATACTCCTTTTGCTACATATTCCAGCTTAGGACATGCGTGCCTTGTGTTTGATGAAATGCCACACCTGGGTGTTACGGGGGAGCGAGCAGGAGGACTATAGTTAGTTTTGTGTGCGTCCAAAGGGACCCCGAATCACTGCGAACCCAAACAGTATAATTGATTGAAGATGGTTTAATAGGCAATGGCTCCTTGTGGGTGGACGTTAGAGCATCTACAGTCGGACTTGGCAAATCCGACCCCTCAAATGCCCGCGGACGCACCCTCAAGAAACGCATTCCACATCCGGATACCTCAAATTAGAAACCTCAAATCCATATTAGTACATGCAACGTGAAACCTAATCTCCGCGGAGCTCGTCCAGTTCCGCTCCCCGCTCGCCCGGCTCCGCCTGGCCATGTCCGGCGGCTGGCTGCGCTCCTCAGAGTGTTGGGCCAGTCACCGGCAAGGTAGGGTAGGGCATGGAACACGAGCTGGCTCACGGGACTCAAGGCCCGCCGTCTCCCATGCCCTACTCTTCCTCATCAGAGACCGGAACCCGAACGATGCCGGTGGACGTCAGATCGATGATGGATCCGTCAGGGAACGAGCCGCCGACGTCCACCACGATGCGGTCGCGGCGCCCGAACTGATGCGCCATACGGGGCGCCGGAGAATGCGAGTCCGCCTCGCCGACGCCCGCCGCCACAAGGGCTGCCGCGGCCTCCCACGCCCGGTGCCTTGCACGACGTGCATGCCGTGCCATGGCCTCGTCCCCAATATCGGCGTGCCACCAGAGGGGTTGCACGTCCGCCAGCCCGTTTGGATGTCAGACGGACCGCACGGCCTTCGGCATAGCTATGGCCAGCCTAGCACCGGATCCATGCCCCATTTGGGCGGCCGCAATGGATCCCCGATGGATGGAGTCCGAGCGCAGCCGTCCACGGCCCTCCTCCCTGGCGCGGCGGAGCACAAGCCGGACGGCCATCTCCTCCTCGGGGCCGCGCAGGATGTGTTCGGGGTCGACGGATCTGGAGGTGGAGGACTCGGATCCGCTGCCCGCCATGCCGGAGAGGACCGGAAGGAGCCGGAGACGAGCTTGGGTGACGGAGGAGAGTGGAGGGGAGGGGGTGAAGTGGCTAGGGTTTGGTTCGGCGAGCAGATGGGGAGGATTTTATGTGGGGTCGGGTGGGCCAGCATGGGCCGGGTCGGACGTGGCGGGCGTGCCCGGGCGCCCCCATATCCGCCCCATATTTGGGCTGGATATGAGGGGTGCCGGTCAGCCCGGGCATTTGAGGGGCCCGTCTGGATCAAAAAATCGTGACCGGGCAGTGACCGGTCGGCCCGCCCGGGCGTATGAGGCGGGTTTGAGAGGTCCGGTTGTAGATGCTCTTATATTGTGAAAATGTGAAGCATGAATTAGATTCCCATCCTTAAAAAATGCAAATCAAGATGCCAAACGGCACATTCTCCTTGAATATTTTGGTTACTGCATAATTTTCAGACAGAATGATGATCCCTCATCATGATTGGGGTGAACTGTTTGATTCTCTAGAACAACCATTTTGGCAAGGAAACATAAGGTATATGCTCGCAAAAGAAAAAGGAGAGGCATAAATCATGTGCGGTGCTCCAAATCAACAATACTCTGAATTGACCACTTAAATTCTATGATTGCATTCAGGGTGACCCTACAAAGGTGTCATTTTGCATTTCATACGGAGTTACCTATTTTCTGTGATATGGCTAATTTGTTTGGTCAGTCTGTTGGTTAATCCGAAGCTAGTCATGCACTCATGGTGTTAGATTACTGGTGCGAAAGGTGCCAAGGTGTCGTAAAACAAGAGGTGCTCTTCATGTGTGTGGTGCTGCTTACTACTCCACTTACTGCTATGGGCCTTTCATGAGCAAGCTGTTGCTCATGCTCCAATATTTAATGATCGGTGCATGTAGCATATATTTGATGTAACTAGCATTTAGCATGATCATCATAAGATATATTGGCCTTGTGGTGTCATTTTGGATCGCCTATCTTTTGTCAGTACAAGAACAGTAACAAGGGTAAAGTTCAAGTGTACATTTAGTTAGTTACATTTTCTGATTTTCTGGAGTTTATGTGAGTCTGCTGAGCTGTGAGCATGTAACCATTAGAATGCAGTGTACTGCAACTAATTGCAAAGATGTGCAGTTTACTTCTGCTTCTGTGAGAAAAGTTCAGTTATCCTGTAAATGTTCCACAAAAGTTTAATGTTTGACCAGTAAATCCATGGGGGTGCTATGGAATGCAAACAATCATTTGTTGGCACTAAATGCTTCCGTTGAAGATCTTCTAGACATGCTTGGTCTTTTTATGATTAGTCAAAGTGTTTATGTTCTTTTTCTTGCCTATGTAATTTGGTAAAAACTGCAGGATTAAATGGACATCTCTTTCTATACAAAGATGCAATACAGAAGTGCAAGAACACTTTCCGGATTAATTTTATTTGCAGTACCAACTTTTTTGAAATATTGGTCATTAGTAAGTATAAACTTCAATGACTCTGGATTGTGGGTTTCTAATCTGTCAAATTATAAAACACAGGGCTACGAAGTTCTTCGAGGAAGCCAGAGAGAGCGAGGGGCGTCTAGCGGAAGCATAACCGAGCCAACAAGGAACGTGCTCTTCAGCACAAGACAAAGCTGCAACGCATCAAATGACCGACTTCCTGATGCGGTTCAACAGGCCAAGGAGAGGCTTCATCAAAGGCTCCGAAGTGTAGACCTGTTTCCAGGGAGAAGGTGCGCATCAGCCTGCTGGCTCATCTTAAGCACCGATCTATGCACTTCGATATTTCAAGTTCTGCATTGATCCTCAGTTTCCCGGTTGTTGCAGGCTAGCAGCACCAGCCGTAGGAACCATTTGGGCTGGACCTGATCTTCCTTCGGAATGTGATATCTGCACATCAAAGGACGGCAGACTGGCCGACCGAACTTTTCTCTTCAACTCCAGAGCCTCCCTGTCAGACCACAAAGTTAAACAGATCACAGCAGAGACGTTCAGCGATGCGGCGGTGGTTGCGCCACATCATCTGAGGCCTGTCTCCAAAGTAGGAGAAGGAATGATCGAAGGCGGTGTTGCGGAGTCCTCAGTGGATTGTTCGATATGCCTTGAAGGATGCCATGGTGCATCAGACGGGCTGATCCAGCTGCGCTGCAAGCACATCTTCCATTCGGCCTGCCTGGAGCAGTGGCTGCAGTCCCGCGCCGATTGTCCGTACTGCAGGGCCGGCGTTGTCCTATCCTACCACGGAAAGAGTATTAGCAGCGCGGTGCGGCTTTAGTGAAAGAACACTCGAGTTGCTACTTGCTGTGTGCTTTTTGAGATGTTTGCTTCAGGATCAAGTTTTGCTGCAGAAGGCTTGAAACAGAGCTGGCCTCGCTGCACCTCCTAAGTCTGTAACTCAGATTCTGCAGTCCTCTGTGCACATAATCCTGCTCTTTTTAATAACAGTGTTAGAGGCTGACTTGTCGTTCCAGGCCTGGGCACGAGCTCACTCGCCCCAATCCTATTTGGCGGCGCCAAAGGGGCGCGACTTTGTCTCGCGTTAAGCGAGACGAACTTCCGCCTCGCGGTCGAGCGGACGTATGGGCCGACCCATTATGTGGGAGTTTTTTACGTTTTTTATTTCTTTTTTCTTTTACTTTCGTTTACGCCTCCAAACATTCTAAAGATACATATTACAAAAATATACGTTACATAATATTTTGCAAAGTGTTAAATGTGTATAAAAAATGCTGACCATCTACTAAGAAATGATGAACATTTTATAATGTATATAAAAATGTTAATCAAGCATTTGAAAAAAATGAACATGTGTTTCAAAAAAATTATCAAGCATTTGAAAAATATTGAATTTGTATATAAAAATGTTGACCATATATTAAAAAATGATAAACAAGTATTTTAAAAAAATGTTAAAAAGTATTTTGAAAATGTTAATCAAACATTTAAAAAATATTAAATGTGTATAAAAAATGTTAAC
Source organism: Triticum aestivum (assembly GCF_018294505.1). Taxonomy (NCBI): domain Eukaryota; kingdom Viridiplantae; phylum Streptophyta; class Magnoliopsida; order Poales; family Poaceae; genus Triticum; species Triticum aestivum. The sequence continues at coordinate 77,732,258 of NC_057804.1, forward strand.
CATGTACATAAAAAATGATGATTTGTTTTTTATCATGTATGTAAAAATATGAATTAATTATTTGAAAAATGTTGAGCAAGTATTTGAAAAATGTTAATCAAGCATTTCAAAAATGTTCAACGTGTATAGAAAAAGGTTGATAATGTGTTAAAAACATGTTAATCTTGTATTTAAAAATGTTAATCAAGAATTTGAAAATGTTTAAAAGTGTGTATAGAAAAAATGTTGACCATGTATACAAAAAAATGTTAATCCTGTATTTGTAAAATGTTAATCAAGCATTTGAAAAATGTGTATAGAAAAAATATTGACCATGTATTAAAAAAACTAAATTGGTATTGGAAAAATGTTAAACGTGTATTAGAAAAATATTTTTGACATATACGAAAATGTAGAATGAAAGCAAAAAAAATCATTAAAAAAATGGAGAAGAAAAAAGAAAACTAAATAAAAATGGAGAAGAAAAAGAAACCAAACAAAAAACGAAAAAACCCTGTCAAAAAAAGAAAAAGGCAAAAACAACGTGAAAACAATTGAAAAAACCGCCATCATTTGCCTCAAGTAAACAGCGTGCCTAGTCCTTATCACGTGCAAGACACGGAGCACAGTGGCTAGTATAGTGACCCATTTCCTAGGAGACCATGGATTGAGGGGTAGAGACTTGGATTGATTCCTGCTTCTTCCATTTTCATTTAGAGTTAATTACACAAAACCACAACTTCATAATATCTTATAATACTTTACCATAACATTTGAGTTTTTTAACACAAAACCACAACTTCGCGGCAACTTATAACACTTTACCACAACTTTTGAATTTTTTAACACAAAACCACAACTGTTGGCCTAATTCTCAACATTGAGCCCAAATCTACCGGTCAACTTCTTTTAACAGCCAATCTGAATGATTGGGCCCACATGTCAGGCTCTAGGCGACAAGTTCCCTCCTATGTGGCGCTGACTGAACGTGTGTAACATAGCAGTGTGCATACAACATCATCGTCTCTTCGACGACGCGTTCACCTGCAGCTTCTACGCCATCTACCCTGGAAAACAAAAAAGATCCGCCATCTTCACCTTCTTCGTATGGCGCAGTCCGTCCAACCATGTTGTCGTCAGGACAACCGCAGCTAGCACATGCACTATACCACGTCGTCGTGCATAGACAAGGCTCTTACCTTGTGCTCCACCGCCGTAGAGACGCGCTCGTCCTCCCCAGGACCTCTCTGTCTAGTTCGCGCGCCCCGCCCGACCATGCCATAGTCCAGACGGGCGCTGCCAGCACATCTGTGCCGCCACGTTGTGCACAATTAGCGCTGCCACCTCATGCTTAACGACCACTGCAACATGCTCGTCCTCACTGATTACGACGTCGAGATCATTTTGGAACTCCACTGCCAACGATAGTGACATGCGGGTGCGGCTTTGCGACACTAGGAACCTCGTCATTTAGGACGCTTGGAGTGATCATCCTGTGGCAGAATTTTGACCACCCCAACAACACCCAGCTCCCTGCTCAATGCGTCGGTGGAGTTTATAGCGCCGGTACGGGATGGCAAGAGAAGGAAATGGTAGGCCACCTCGGAGATGCGCACATGCCACCTTTTTCATGCTTAGTTCCTAATATGTGGGCCCAGTCAATCAGATTGTATATTAAAAGAAGTTGACTGGTAGATTTGGGCTCAATGTTGAGAATTAGTTTAGAAGTTGTGGTTTTGTGTTACAAAAACTCAAAAGTTGTGGTAAAGTGTTATAAGTTGACCTGAAGTTGTGGTTTTTTGTTAAAAAACTCAAAAGTTATGGTAAAGTGTTATAAGTTACCTTGAAATTGTGATTTTGTGTAATTAACTCTTTCATTTAACTGTTCATGAAAATGGGCCGGCCCAATTACTATACACCCTCCAGGTACGGGCGCACCCCCCCCCCCCCCCCCGCTTGCTAGACTGAATAGGCTGCTGGCCCATTTCTTCCCTTCCTAAATAAGATACCGAGCTTATTATAGAAGCCCAATCAAAATAAATTTAGTTCCGCTTCTAGGATATGCTGGGTAGGGGGCAACTTATTCTATAAGCCTAGAAAAAACAATCAAAAGAACTGACCCCTAGTACTTTTCGATTTCAGCTGCAATAACCTAGAAATTGAAAAGGAAAAACTAGCCCTATGTAAAAGCCAAACGAAACAAACCGTCATGTATATTTGACCATTAAAGTCTGGCATGGGAATTTTGGAACCTGGGTGCAAATAAATACTTACATCGGGAAACACCCTTTTCTTGAAGTAGTTTGGAGGTATTTTTTCCTCCAAGAAGACCACAGATGTTGTTCCTTGGCGAAATTTCATACCATAATTGTTACAGAAAAACATAACTGTTTATTTTGTTGTTATTTTTTTAGATTTTTTATACATTCGGACGCATGTGCTTTTACATTAAAGCATGCATGGGAAAGTATTTGGTTTAACGAAGCATTTGGTGTTGCCTGTGCACCCGATCACTGCTTTAGAAGCAATAAAACAAATACAAAATTTTGTTAGGATGTATGAATATGTATCATCGTATAAAATTTTAGGTTCAACTTAAAAAAATGTAATCAGGATATGAAAGTAACTAATGCAAACTGGGATTTCAATTGGGCCCATTCTCTTTATCATCATTGAATTTGTCTTTTTTCTCATCCTATGTTTTGAATGTGCATCTGCGAATTTGTGGTATGATAGATTCTTTTTACTACTACTTCAACATTTTTATTCAGAATTACTCAACATTCGAAAATAAGAATTTTTAAACTGGGTGCACCAGTAGGACAAAATGACTGGGTGCATTGGATACTTAAGCATACACGTCAATATAGACATAGTCAAAACTTTATATAGAATATTTTACGGTGCTTCTGTATTAGGGCGTTCCTTGTTTTTTTACCACTGAAGCAAGTATACATCCAAAATATATCATTGGCCTTCTATATTTGGGGAGCAAGCATGGAGATGGAGTATCTGCTCGTGATTCAAATGCTCCCTACTGAACAGTAATTTTTCTAAAAGAAATAGTAAAAATGCTATTCTAAGCGTGAGTGTAGAATAGCTTATTCAACACCCCAGTAACGCTACATGAAAAATCTAGTTAGTCAATATTAAAAATGTGGTAATTGCAAAAATAATTTTTTAACTATCCAAGTTTCCAATTTACTACATTGTCAAAAAATTGCTATATTTTGAATGGTCCATTACTATATTTTGTATATAGTGTTACTAGAGGTGTAGAATAAACTATTCTACACCCACACGTAAGAAAATATATTATCACTATAAAAAAATTGTGTTACGTAAAATTGCAAACATAAAAAAATAGTGTAAAATATATAAAAAATACAATATTTTTGGTATTATTACCTAAAATTTTGTTTTCTTATACCAAATTTTACGTAGTGAATCAATATGAACTATTTGTATTTCAAATGTAATTTATTTATGAAAGGATCGTAAGATTATCTCAGGTGAAGAATAACTTATTCTACACCCTGGGTGTTGAATAGTGCTATATATACCCCACATGTCATATATATTGGCAACAAACAGTGGGGAATTTTATACATACGTACAAATTTTGGTGAAGAGAAAACATTCGTAAATGCCCTGGAAATAACAAACAAAATCGATGCTCCAGAAAAGACTGTATTTGAAAGCACTTCGGAGCAATAATTTTTTTTTCCAGAGCATTACAAATGCTGTTTCTCATGGAATTTTCAAAATGTAGAAAATTCGTCATTGTTTGCTGCCAAAAGGATTCGTTTTTTAAAAACAAGTGTTCATTTTTGTTGCGGGAATTGCAAACAAACGTCCGTTGGTTGTGTATTGGCTTTACAAGAACCGGAGCTTCTCATCCACAGCACAGCCGCCCGTTTCCTATATATAGAATGTAGAAAACAGAGGGTGCTCGAACCACCGGTGCATTTCACTGTAAAAATTGCTGGATGTCCGACGAATGAGCATCAGCACCAGATTTTGCAGGGCAGTCTGCCACACAACGGAGTAGCACAAACAAGAAGCGAAGAGCAGCAGCAGCAGCAGCGCCTGTGCCTGCTGCCACCAGCATTGGATGCTGGCATGGCAGGCTACCACGCGCACCACCGTCCATTTCGTAAAGCGGCGACGGGAACCGGTGGTCTCTTTCCTCCCGTCGGCCGGTTCTGTTCCGAAGCTGCTCCGCTGTCGACCTGTCCCCTCCTCTCCACCGCTAATCATTCTCTCGGCGCATGTCAGCCGCCGATTTCTCTCGTCGCTTGGTTAAGCAGCAGCTGCTGCAGCACGCCGGCAGCGAGCGCGTCCATCATCATGCCTCACATCTGCACGTCTACCATCATGTTAAACACGCACCTCTGAAACAATCAATCACCCTGACCCTCGCCCTGTTAACGCTTAACAAAAATAGCAGCTTTTCAGCGACACCTGCTAGCCACTCTAGTTGCCGCCCGTGTAACAAGACTCTGCTCCGCCCAGCCCAGACCCCAGCAGCAGTAGCCAGTAGGTGTTCCTGTTCTACGGTTGAGCTTTTGCTTCAGCCCCAATTTTCAGGCGCCAGCAAGTTCAGGTTTCCCACCCCTCTCCGAGCAGTGAACTTTTAGATGAACAAAGCAAATCTCCAAACAAAATTCGAGTAATAATCTCCATTTCTCCGGTCTGCCCTGGTGTATACGAATAGAGTTTCAGAAGCCAACAAATTAGTACAGTAATACATTGAAAATGTACTAGTGTACTCCTATTTACTGGCCTCGCTTGCAAGATTAGAACCAAGCAACGCAGGCACGCAAACAGTACAATGATTGCTTGTTACTGTTCCAAGTTGTCTGTTAGGAAAGGATTATTATAAATAATAACGCGAATCGTACTCCTGTAGTCTCCTGCGTGTATGATAATATCCGTGTGGTCCTTAAGAACATATCAAATGGTCCATAAAGCTGCAAAACGGTAGATCGATAATATCATATAGGTTATCAGCACCGCCTGCGATTGATCGATAGTACTATAATGTTTTTCTCACCTCCGTTTTTGGTAACGTAGGTCCAGTTGAGACGAGCGAGTGATGTGCTACCGTGTGTGTGTGTGTGGAGAGGAGGAGGTGCAGATGCACAAGGAACATCAATCATTTGGCCTGCTCTCCTGGCTGCTGCTCATGGCAGTGGTAGCATAGCATGGACAGTGAGTGGCAGTAGGCTTCTCCGGCCTGCTTTGTTAGGCCAACTTCACCGCACGACCCCAAACGGACGTCCGGATTGGTCGGATTTTGTCCGTTTGGGGCGCCGATGGGTACGCCCGTGTCCGGCTGTGTACATTGGGTCGTGCGTGCGCCCACCGCGCGGCCGCACCTCAAATCACGTCTGTGTCAGGAAAACATAAAAAAATGACTAAAAAGTAAAAAAACGCAGTTTAATAAAAGATAAAACTTAGTTAGGGGGGTCCATGGCCACAAAACGGCCCAGTTTCGTCACATTAATAATTAAACATAAAAAAGAAAAAAAACGGTCTCCGCCGGCACGCTCCTGCCCGTGCCTGTCGTTGCCGTCGCCGTGGCGCTCTTCACTGGCCGCCAGTGTCGTCGTCGTCGCTGACGAGGTCGACGTAGGCCGGCGGCGTCCACAGGTGGGCCGGCGGTGCGTGCGGTGCCTGGTAGACGGGGGGCGGGCTGGACGGCAGGAGGTGCCTGCAACACCTCCTCCCGTGGCGACCCCTCCCCCTCCGGTGACTGCGGCGGAGTGGCGCGCCAGTCCACGCCCAGGCAGGCGGCCATCTCCGGAGCAGTGCAGGACCAGGTCCACCCCGTGCCCACCAGCTGCTGGAAGGCGGCCGCCGGCTCCTCCTACATGGCGTCCTCCCTCCTCTCCTCCGTCAAGGCCGCCATCTGCAGCTCCGGGAAGGCCACGTCGCCGGCGGCAGACAGTGCCATGGCCTCCTCCAAGCCGTCCCATTGCCGCTCGTCGTGCGTGCGCATGGAGTCCTCCATGACACGCTGCACGAGACGGGCTTTCTCCTCCACCGTCATGCGAGGAGGTGGTGGCGGCGATGGAGACAACGACGGCGTGGGCGTGAGGCCGCGCACCACCCTACGCCCGTGCTCCTAGGGAGCAGCCGCTGGGCGCTCTGGGCGTGGCCGCCGTGGCCCCGTCGACGTGCCGGCGAAATAGGACGCCCGCAGCGCGTCGTGCTCATCGTGGAACCAGGTGTCCCACAATGGCGAGTCGGGGGTGTACCTGGGGTCATAGTAGAGGTCGTCCGGGAGGAGGCGGCGGCGGCGCTCGATCTTCTGGCGGCGCGCACGGCCGGTCACCGGGATCGGCACGCGGTCGACCGACAAATGCCAGTTGTTGGGGAGGTGGGCGTCGCTCCAGGGGATCGGCGTCCTCGTCTCCCAGTAACGGCGGCACACCTCAGCGCGGATGTAGTGCCGGTCGCGCTTGCCGGCGGACGCGGGGGCGATGGAGAACGCGGGCGGCGAGGGGGCCTGGCGTGGTGGCGATGGCGAGGCCGACTCCTCCTTCTTCACCGAGCCGCGGCGACGCCCCGACGAGGAGCCAGCCTCGCGGTCGTGCTTGCCTTTGCGGCCGTAGTTCCAGAGCCCCATGGCTGCGGGGCGGCCGGCCGGCGAGTTCTTGGCTAGGGTTTGGGGCCTGGGGCTGTCGGGTTTCGAGGAGGCCGCGGGGTGGCGTGGGGCAGTGTGGACGACGACCGGTCCACGCTTCCCACTTAAAGAAGGACGGCGACCCTTCCATGTGTGGATGACATGTGGGGCCGCCCGCCCGTGCGCATTGATGTGGGCGGGAGGAAGGTAGGTGGTGGCCTGCCACGCGGCCCCGACGCGGACGACGGCGCGTCCGTTTGGTGTCCACCGCGACCCAAACCCGATACAAGTTCGGGGCGGACAGGATAGAGTCGCGCGGTGGAGTTGGCCTTAACCTTAGCATAGCAATCTTTTTGTAGCCTTTTGTGTGTGTATGAACACGGTGGCTGGCTAGGCGTCATTGTCAAAGTTGCTAGCCTAGCTTGCGGCTGTGATGAGGCTGTGGCTGCGCTGCTACACATGATAATGGCATCTCTAACTGGCTTTGCTCCATTCCATTCCACACTGAGGAGTACGGGCGACTTCTACCTGTCGATTTGAGGTCTCATTTGCAGTACAATTTCAGCTTAGGTTCATTTGTAGCTTCTCCATTGGAACTGAAGAACGAACATATCTCCGGAATGCCAGGGCTCAAAACTTGTGCACCAGAGGCCGCACAGACACCCACCGCAGGCAACAGAAGAGCGTCTACGGAACGGACGATAAACAAGTCTGAAACTACTCCTCAAGTGGACTTGAGAATATTAGTAAAGACAAGAATTTGACCTTGGAGGATCGGCGTGTGAGTTGCAAGTTCCCAATAGGTGAGAGAGTACCAAAGACAGTGGACTTGAGAATATTACTATCTCTTCACCTCAGACATTGGTCCCTTCTTCCCAGGAAGAACACACAGCCCCAAGAATAAATCTATCATCACAGCTCCTCACAACAAGAAAGGAGTGCAATACGTGTCATTAATGCCAAGGGAAAGGTGGCAGCACCATGGCCAGTGAGTGAGGCCTCATCAGTCTTCACCACACCGAAAGAAAAATAAAGGCTCACAAAACTCATCGGTGCTGCTCAGGAGTACAGATTATAAAAGGGGTAAATCACCCTGTGTCATCAGGGTAACACGCTTTGACAGCGGCACCTGGGCCAGGGGTGGAATGGAAGAAGCACATGGGGGCCATGCTAATCATGGCAGTACATGAAATCATCACTACTCCCTCCAACACACCGGCAGGCCAAAGTAAAATGCAAGCGGCCCAAAAAGGCGCATTGATGCCACGCTGCTTGCCGCGGTTCAACATCTCCAAGGAAAAAGCTGAAATCATTCCCGGGGGTGTGGTGTGGTGTGCAAAACAGGGACATCACAAGACACTTCACTCATTAGATGTTTTTGGATTACAAGGAAACAAACAAAGCTTCTGTTAATGAGTACAACAACCTTCATCTCAGGAAAAATAAGAGATGAGATGCGAAGGAAGAACTATTTTGGAAAACCTACTGGAGGTACTAACAGCCGTTCACAAGAGGTTACACTTCTCTGACAAGGTTAACTTCACCAAGCACAGCAAACTGAGCAGCCAATTGGAAGTAATGCCACTGACCAATTAGTATTTGCTAAAGGGGAACAAACAGCGCCACCACGATGGCCTTTCTCAGGTAGTTGGAACGGGGAACGCACCAAGTCTTCCACATGATACTGACAAAAAAGCCTGAAATAGCAAACAAGGTTACCTACTACCGCTCCCCCTTGAAGAGATTAGAAACGATTCTTCACACCATGTGAATGCCTCATGCTGCTTCCTTGCTATACACAGAGGTCATTTGGAATTTCCAAAATCGAAATCCCCCGTCGACCTGTTTCTCTCTACACTACTCATCAGTCAGTTGCAACGAAAAGAAGCAAGTATCAATGGCCTGAAAATCAATTGCGATATTCAAGTATGGCTTCCCCTCCATGCTAGCTCGCCACCATCCGTCTTCTCCAGCGCAGCAACTTTGGCACGATGGCCAGGGGGAGGACCAAACTTGTTCTTCTCACCACCATGAGGGAGCTCGACGGTCTCACTAACAGATCCAGACTTGATATCGGTGGGTGGGATGAAGCAATCCATGGACAGACCAGGGACATTGAACGCAACCTCCTCGATGCTCCACGCCTCCTCCATCCGAGTCTTGGTGTGGCTCATGGCCACCTCGCCGAAGCGGAACAGGGTCACGGCCGAGCGCCCGGAGTGCGCAATCATGATGCCATCCACCGGCCGGTAGTCCTCGATGAATGAGTTGATGGTGGTCTCCCAGTAGACCGCATCCCCACCGGTTGTTGACTGAATCCGCGTCAGGTGTGAGTCCTCAATGTGGACAAGAAGGCCGGTCCTCTGGCTGAAGTACCCGAACATGACATGCCTGATGATCTCCGCGAGGCCCTCGGTGCGTGCCTTGAGGGTCTCAGGGTCAGTGCACAGCTTCAGAATGAAGCAATCCTCCCCGTTCACCTTCCTCTCACCGATGCACCGTGCACCGGCAAACATGCTTGCTGCAGTGAGTGGATCCAAGCCCTACAAAGACATCGATCAAAACATCTGAGTAAAAGTGCCAAGATTCCATGGCTGTATGGGCACATACAATGGCATACTAGGCGTGGGCTGGGCAGTGCAATTATACCTGCAGAGCACGGCGGAGGGGGCGAACAGGGCCTTTGGCGGCATGGGAGCCGAGCCACGGGGTGTGGCGCCACACAAGCTTGCCATTGCAGCCAGCATGCACCTTGCTCCCACCGACAGCCAGTTCGATGTACCACTTCTCAGGAGCCATCTGCCACAGCACGAAGCGGCCTGGCTCGGCGCAGCGAGCCGCATTGCGGTTCTTGACCAGGCGGCCGGCGTTCTCAAACTCAGTGGCCACCATGCGCACCTTGCCCATGGCGTAGGAGTTGCGCACAGAGGCGAGGAGCCTGTGCCCACCAGAGGCCGCCAGGTACTGCTGCAGAATGTACTGCGCCGACGAGGTCTCCTGTGTAAACAAAAAGCTCGTAACAGTAAATAACCATGTTTACTACTGGACGTTTGTGATTTTTCTCCCTGAATCAAACAGCTTGGTGACGAAATTTCGCACATCTTTATCGTAAGGAACAAACAGCATCGCTAGACAACAAATACAGCAGACATCGGCGAAGAAGATAAGGAGAATTTTTTACAGCACTGTAAGCATGAGTAAATACTACTACGTTTTTACAGTATGCAGGACCATGAATTGAAGAATCAAGAGAGCACAGACACAGACATTTGAGAAGCGATTTGACTGGAGCATTTCGTCGAACACGCGACGCGACTCGACCAAATCTAGAGCTAGGAAAGGCGGGAAAGACACCAAGACAGCGGCATGTGAGGAAGAAGGAGAAGAAGAGGAAGCGCTTACGATGGGGGTATCCTTAATGCTGAGGTGCGGGAGCGGCTCGGCGGCGCAGACGTGCACGGGCGCGAGCGGCGCGCCCATGACGCCGAGGAGGAGGCGGAGGTCGTTGCGGGCGGCGCCGGCGCCGGCCGCCGCGGCGGCGACCGAGGACGGCGTCCGCGCGAGCTGCCCGCGCACCCAGCGGCCCCAGCCCTCCCTCCTGGCGCCGGCGGCGGCGCGGGCGTCCCCGTCACCGGACTCCGGATCGGGCCCCTCCATGAGCGGCGCCAGCATCTCCCCCGGGCCGGAGAACCGGAGCGCAGTGGCGTCGAGGTCGGCCGAGTCGGACCTCCGGCGCGCCCTCGCCGGCGACAGCCCGCGCGCCACCTCCTGCTTGAGCGCCGCGAAGAAGCCCTGCGTCCTTTCCATGGACAGTGAGCGTGGGCTGTGGTCTGGTGTGCTGCTGCTGCTGCCGAGGGTGTGTGTGCGGTGGTTCGCGAATTTATACGGAGGTGTGGGCCCGGCTGGCAGGGGAGATGGTGGGGCCCGCTGGCAGGGGGCGGAATGCAAGCTGGACTGGACCGACCCGTCGCCCCGGCCGGGCCACGGTGGTCGTCAGTCGTGACGCTCCGGCACCGGCGGCTCCGGCGGTTCGGTTCACAAGCGTGACGACCGGACGGGCATACGGGCATACGGCCATACGGGGACGGATGGACGCTGGGTGCTCCTCCCCGAGCTCAGTTAAAGCGGCGTCAGTTTGTGACTTTCTGTTCGTCTGCTGCTGCTCTCTTCCGTTCCGTTCCGTGCGCGGCGCGGATCCGTCCGGAACTGCATAGCTGTAGCGAGGGACGGGCAACGTGGTTCGCCTCTTTGCTTCGCTTTGGACGCTTGCGGTCGAGTCAGTTTCAGTTTCGGAGGAGCTCGCCGCGACTCGTGAGCCACAGCTGTGCGGGCGTTGGAGGCATCTTACCTATGCTATCCTATCTATGCCGTGCAATGTGCGTGCTGGCCAACAGAGACGGTGGAGGAAGCGGTCCGGGCACGCTCTCAGCCGCTTCCTGGAGAAACATGCACGAACACATCCATCGTATCTTGGGAGATGCCAATGCCTGGAGTGTTTAGTTCGTTCGTAAGCAAGCGATTTACTTGTGGTTTTTCTTACGTACTCCCTCCATCCGAAAATATATTTAGATACATCTTCTTTTATCCATTTTGATGACAAGTATTTTCAGACGAAGGAAGTATTATTTTGCTGATTTATATTAGTCGCTTTTGTTGTTGTTGGGGATGGTGATGCTGAGGGTGGATGGTAATCGCGCGCATGATGATGTAGGGTCATACGTATAGCAGGGGCGCAATCTTGGATCTACTCTACTACTACTACTCGGGTTGGGGTTATTAGGTTAGGTGGGAGTGGACAAGGAGACGACCCCGTCGCAAAAGACGAGTATTACGTCGCGCTTTGACTCTTCTCTTTGGTCTCAAGTTGTTCACATTCACAATACTACTGCTGTACTACATATTTTATACCACCCGGCATAGGACAGTGTTCCTTCAGTAAACTATCAGCATTAGCTCAATGGTTGACGGTAAGTTAACTAACCACCTCCAGCTACGTACCCAATGCTTTCACTCATGACGGATGGACAGTCCCTCTCAGCTAGCCATGTGACCAGTAAGTAGACAAGCATGTATACTCATGCAGGTTCTGGTCTCCCTCACACACTAACTGATGAAAACAACAGCCCCTAGACCTGCGGATGATGTTTATTTTGTTGTTTAATACCAAGGTGGTACGTACCAGCACAAGATTAGGGATTGCATGCATGCAGCTGAGCATAATTAGGACAGCGTGCATGGCGACTACGCCACCCACATCCCACAGTATGCATGCACTACCGCAAAGTGCAAACAACCAAACAGGCCGGACCAAATCATGCTGATGGCTATGCCTACGCACCACTAATAAGGCTGGTCATAGTGGGAGTAACATAGGTAGTAACATAGATGCCACATAAGCAAAAATGATGATGTGGCAAGTAGTTAATGAGGAGAGAGGCAAATAAAGTAACATAATATGTTACCATCACATAACGGTTTCCAATGCATAATGAGTCTACAAAGTAATAAATGAAGGCAACTATGTTACCACACCTATGACACTACCCACTATGAAGGTAGTAACATAGACTAGTAACATATGTATGTTACTAGTCTAAGTTACTCCCCACTATGACCAACCTAAGCAAGCAAGCGCCTACGTAACGTAATCATAATCAATTAGTAGAGTATTAAGCAATGAGCCAATAATATCATTGCTCCCTCTCTTCGATCGTGCAGCACCAACCGCATTGGCTCTGCTTCATTTTTTTTTTGCCTTCCCATTCCCACTTGGAGGATGGAGACTTGACAGGCCGGTGCATCCATCCATGCATACGCATTAATTCGTGCATATCTCCTAGTATGCGGCAGCATCTTATCCTATTATATATGAATATATTGTACTGATATAATATGCTGAATTAACTGACGCCTGGATGGATGTGGCTTTATTGCGACGTTTGCGTTCAATATTTAGCATATCCATTCATTTGATCCCTCCATGCACGACCAAGAGAGAGAGAGAGAGAGAGAGAGAGAGAGAGAGAGAGAGAGAGAGAGGTCTGTCGTCCCTGGTCCCAGTGGAGTATTTTCTGTCAGAAAAAATTCACGACATAAATTCTTGACAAGCTTTTGCGTATACATTGGGTCGTCCATTATTTTCTACTGATTTTGCGTAGTATATTTATAATTAATAGTTGCCAGTACGAGTACCCATCATGACATCTATATAGAACGACCTGATACGCTCACTCTTTCTTTAGATGTGGCCTTGGTGGAATTAGTTGCTAAAAAGTTATGAAATATATCTGAATAGTATTTGAAAATACAAACACATGGTAAGTTTATTATGTCACAAAATTTAAAATTTACTCCCTCCACCCCTAGTGTCAAAAACGCTCTTATATTGTGGGACGGAGGGAGTAGATTCTAATCCGCACACTTATAAACAAAAAACAATTATATTATCAACATCGGATGAAAAGGTAAAATTCTTATTCTAAGTGTTCATTGCACTATGTGTACTTTTCGGTAGGGATGCAAGCGGACACGTCCTCGCCATCCGCATAAGGCTGGTTGTAATGGGTAGTATCATATCCTAGTATCATGCATATGATACTAGTGTACACTACATCCCTGATGCAAAGTATCATATGTTGGTATCATAGAGTACTACATTTATTGCCATGCATGACACAAAGTAGCACATCATTTAATATGATACGGTATCATGATATGATACTCAAGCATCTCTTTCTTCAATTAATTTTATGTCATCTCATCAAAATTGCTTAGTTGGCATGCATGATACTACCTATGATACTACCATTATGGGCAGCCTAAGTCCACGAGGCCGAAAATGCACCAACTTTTGTTACTAGGCTTTAATGCTCCGTTATGCGGACGTTCGCGGACTTTCGGACGCCGTCCGCCTGCATGCATTTTTTTTGGGTATTAGTTAATGGTAATATCTACAATTAAAGTTTTATGATGTAGCATATGCGCTTCTGAGTGCTGATAAATAGTTACTCGCTTTTTCATCCGTCCCGCCTGGTCATCTAGGTGGTTGTAAAAGGGAATATCAAGTTCGAAATTCATCAAAGTCCAATGATCTCATCTCACCATTTTGAAAAAGGAAGCGAGTTGGGAATGAGAAGATCGCCTTCGATCTGAGTACCCCGCTCTCTTCCCTATGACTACTGAATCTCGGGATCACAAACCTGGTTAATGGTAATGTACTAGAGTAGCTAAGCAAGCATGTCAACATGTTTAAATTCAATTGAACTTCAAAATTGAGGGAAATCAGAGCCTCGTTTTAATTAAAGCGCAAAACCCTAAAAAATTGAGTGAATTAAAAAAGACTTCTTAAACCCTAAGATTTAGGTATCAGATCATATGTAACCATGTGCACATCATAGTTTTTTGTGATTTTAAAGGGAATTTTTTTGGGGGCTTTGGAATTAAAATATATTAAGGTTTAATTTGCATTATTTTCCTAGAAATAGAAATATAAACCAAAAATGCTGAAACTTTTTGTGTAGTTTATCTACATTTAAATATTTTTCAATAGGTTTTGTGCTCATTTGGATCTTCAAGAAAATTTCAAATCAGTAGCAAATAAAAACATAATAGAAAAATGGAAAGGCTTACCTGTATCTTCTGGCCCGGCACTATAGCGCCTAGTCCGGCCAAACCCGCCAGGGGCACACAGTATACTACTCCCTATGTTCCATAATGTACTGCATATAGGGTTTTTTTACGTAACGCAAACTTTGACCAAGTTTGTGGAGAAATATATTTACATCTAAATTGCCAAACAGACGTCATTAGATTCATCATAACAATGTAGTTTCATATTATATATGTTGAATATATGAACAAATTACTACGAGATTTAATCCGAATAAACTGTAAATAAATCATGACGACAGTAGTAGGGGATGAACTAATCATGCAGACTAGCAAAGTAAATGAGCAGATCGAATCTAAGGTACAAACTAGAAATATGAATTCTAGTACAATCTCAAACAAGGAGGACAAGATCACATATGGTGCAGCGGGAGCAGGACCTCCGACGTTGACGTTGCCGCCCATGTCGTTGATGAAGAGGTTGCCGATGTCGGGGAAGAAGTTGTCATTGGCGAAGTCGTCGCTGCGAGCAGTCACGCGAGTGCGCTCCCCAAAAACCTGATCGCCCCGCTCCCGTACATGATCATGAGAGACGGGGTTTCATAGGCCTGTTGTCCCTTCGCGCGGTGCACGCCGAAAGGAGTGATGGAGAAGACTTGCGTGGAGGCGCAATATTTTGGAATGATGTGAAACCATATGCTAGGGTAGACGTCTGCCTGACTATATAATACGGGCCGGGAAGGTCGTGGGAGTAAACCCCACGTCCACGTCGCGATCCAAAAGAATCAGAAACGGTTCAGTAATTAACGTGTTTGTTAATTATTAATTAATGACTCATTAATTTTTTAGCAGCAAAATATAGACAACGTTCATAGTTTTGTCCTCGGCTCATTCCCGAAAAGCGGTGCGCCCCTGGCGAGGTGAGCGAGGAGGAGGAGCACACGTGTAGGTCTCCTATTCTCATGCTCATACAAATGCTAGAAGAGCTCACCTTATAAAGATGTGTAACTCTCACTCAACTTCCGGGGTGGGACTAAACTTTAGTCCCACTCACACTACTCAGAGCCATGCATGAATGGGTCATGAGAATTTCATATCGTAGTTGGGCTTTGGGTCAAAGGCCTACTAACAAATTCCAATAATCCCCCCACAAATTTTTATTGGCACATCTCATCATCTAGTTCCAAAACATTGTTTATAT
Organism: Triticum aestivum; assembly: GCF_018294505.1. Taxonomy (NCBI): domain Eukaryota; kingdom Viridiplantae; phylum Streptophyta; class Magnoliopsida; order Poales; family Poaceae; genus Triticum; species Triticum aestivum. The sequence goes on from NC_057804.1 coordinate 77,747,677, forward strand.
ACCGATGCTTAGTGGAGATTGTAAAGTTGAACTTCCACTTAGAGTTTTATGCTACACTAAATCACAACTTAAATAATGGACTATGCCTTGAACTACAAATTTTCTGTGAGACTAGTTTCAGACAAATTCTTGACTGATATTGAGCTGCCACAAGGCTTCCCCATGGGTGGAGCGTATGTGCCATACTCCAGGGCCTTTCATGAATTTATTGGAGAACACTCAGTTCTCACAGATTGCGACGTTAACAGTCAAATTCATATAGGTGTGTTCCTCACGAAATGCTCTGCACGACAACATCTCTGCTTACCCAAATAAGCCACTTGGAACACATTAAGATAAGTATCAACCTGCCATGCAGATCAGGAGAGTACTGCATCTTCATGGAGTGGGATAATTAATATAGGGATACTCTCCTCCCATCTGACCAACAGCTTGTCTCCCACTTCTACTTCACGTGATCTCCGATCACATAGAGTGGGTCCCAAACGGTGGGTCTCAAACCCATCTCCATGGATGCATTATCTAGCACACTGCATGATAAACCCTTTGTGAAGGGATCTGCCAAATTTTTCGATGTTTGGATATAATCCAACGTAAAAACTCCTGAGTTCTTCAATTTTCTGACAGATTTTAATCTCCTCTCTGCATGCCTTAAAGACTTCATATTATCCTTAGAACTGTTTATCTTGATGATCACAGTTTGATTATCACAGTTCATTAGGATAGGGGTATTGGTTTTTTCAACCATAGGTAAGTCCATCAAGAGCCGACGATGCCACTCTGCTTCAACAGTGGCAACATCTAATGTTGTGAGTTCTGCTTCCATAGTTGACCTCATTAAGATGGTCTGCTCGAAAGACTTCCAGGAAACAGCGCCACCACCAAGTGTAAAAATATAACCACCCATGGCATTGATCTCATCAGCATCAGATATCCAGTTTGAGTCACTATAACCCTCCAGTACCCTCAGCTACCCGGAGTAGTGAATCCCATAGCTCGCAATGCCTCTCAAATAGAGCATAACTCTTTCAAGCGCATTCCAATGATCATCTCCCGTTTTTACAAAAATCGGCTCAGTTTGCTCACAGCAAACAAGGTGTCAGGCCCCGTGGCACTCGCCAAGTACATAAGCGAGCCAACAATATGAGAATATCTCAATTAATCTCTAGAAATCCGTCGATTCTTTCGAAGCAACACACTAGTACCATATGGAGTTGGAGAAGGCTTGCAGTCGCTATACCCAAAACGACTCAAGACCTTTTCCACATAGTGAGACTGAAGCAGCGTAATCCCACCATTCTCATCTCCCAACATCTTGATGTATAAGATAACATCAACTACTCCCAGATCCTTCATCTCAAAACAACAAAATAAGAAATCCTTAACCTCCTTGATTAAATCATGTTTGGTTCCAAAGATCAGTATGTCATCGACATATAGACAAAGAATAACTCCTTCGCCCCCACCATGGCGATAGTACACACACTTGTCACCTTTGTTTACAACAAAGCCTGCATTAGTTAATGTTCTTTCGAAATTATCATTCCACTCCTTAGGAGCTTGTTTAAGGCCATATAAAGACTTTAATAATGTGCACACCTTTCCTTCCTGACCAAGTACTACAAAACTGAAGGACATATGCCCTAGAGGCAATAATAAAGTCATTATTTATTTCCTTATTTCAAGATAAATGTTTATTATTCATGCTAGCATTTTACTAACCGGAAACTTAGTACATGAGTGAATACATAGACAAAACATATTGTCCCTAGTATGCCTCTACTTGACTAGCTCGTTAATCAAAGATGGTTATGTTTCCTAACCATAGACATGTGTTGTCATTTGATAAACGAGATCACATCATTAGGAGAATGATGTGATGGACATGACCCATCCGTTAGCTTAGCATTATGATCGTTACGGTTTCATTGCTACTGCTTTCTTCATGACTTATACATGTTCCTAAAACTATGAGATTATGCAACTCCCAAATACCGGAGGAACACCTTGTGTGCTATCAAACGTCACAACGTAAATGGGTGATTATAAATATGCTCTACAGGTGTCTCCAAAGGTGTTTATTGGGTTGGCATAGATCGAGATTAGGATTTGTCGCTTCGTGTTTTGGAGAGGTATCTCTGGGCCCTCTCGGTAATGCTCATCACTATAAGCCTTGCAAGCATTGTAACTAATGAGTTAGTTGTGGGATGAAGTGTTACAGAACGAGTAAAGAGACTTGCCGGTATAGAGATTGAACTAGGTATGATGATACCGATGATCAAATCTCGGGCAAGCAACATACCGATGACAAAGGGAACAACGTATGTTGTTATCTGGTTTGACCGATAAAGATCTTCATAGAATATGTTGGATCCAATATGAGCATCCAGGTTCCGCTATTGGTTATTGACCGGAGATGTGTCTCGGTCATGTATGCATAGTTCTTGAACCCGTAGGATCCACACGCTTAACATTTGATAACGATATGTATTATGAGTTATGTGTTTTTGATGATCGAAGTTTGTTCGAGTCCCGAATGAGATCACGGACATGACGAGGAGTCTCGAAATGGTCGATACATAAAGATTGATATATTGGACCATGTTATTTGGACACCGAAAGAGTTCCGGGAAGTTTTGGGTAAAACCGGAGTGCCGAAGGGGTTACCGGAACCCCCCGGGGAAACTAATGGGCCACCATGGGACTTAGTGGAGAGAGAGGAGGGCTGGCCGCGTGCCCCCCTTGAGTCCGAATAGGACAAGGGAAGGGGGGCGGCGCTCCCCTTTCCTACTCCCTCTCCATCTCCTTCCTTCCCCCTCTCTCCCTTGTGATGGAATCCTACTAGGACTAGTAGTCCTAGTAGGATTCCCTCTCCTTGGGGCGCGCCCCTAGGGCTGGCTGGCCTCCCCCTTGCTCCTTTATATACGGGGGCAGGGGGCACCCTATAACGCACAAGTTTCTCTTAACCGTGTGCGGTGCCCCCCTCCACAGTTACACATCTCGATCATACCATCGTAGTGCTTAGGTGAAGCCCTGCGTCGGAAGCATCATCATCACCGTCGCCACGATGTCGTGCTGATGGAACTCACCCTCGTCCTCAACTGGATCAAGAGCACGAGGGACGTCATCGAGCTGAATGTGTGCTGAATGTGGAGGTGCCGTACATTCGGTACTTGATCGGTTGGATCGTGATGAAGTTCGACTACATCAACCGCGTTATTGAAACGCTTCCGCTTTCGGTCTACGAGGGTATGTGGACACACTCCCCCCTCTCGTTTCTATGCATCACCTAGATAGATCTTGCGTGATCGTAGGAATTTTTTTGAAATTACCATGTTTCCCAACAGTGGCATCCGAGCCAGGTCTATGCGTAGATGTTATATGCACGAGTAGAACACAAAGAGTTGTGGGCGATAATAGTCATACTGCTTACCACCAACATCTTACTTTGATTCGGCCGTATTGTTGGATGAAGCGGCCGGACCGACATTACATGACCGCGTTCATGAGACTGGTTGTACCAACGTGCTTTTGCACATAGGTGCTGGTGGGTGTCTATTTCTCCAACTTTAGTTGAATCGAGTTTGACTACAGCCGGTCCTTGTTAAAGGTTAAAATAGTACACTTGACGAAAAATTGTTGTTGCTTTGATGCGTAGGTAAGAACGGTTCTTGCTAGAAGCCCGTAGCAGCCACGTAAAACTTGCAACAACAAAGTAGAGGATGTCTAACTTGTTTTTGCAGGGCTTGCTGTGATGTGATATGGTCAAGGCATGATGTGATATAAATTTTTGTATGAGATGATCATGTTCTGTAACAAAGTTATCGGCAACTGGCAGGAGCCATATGGTTGCCGCTTTATTGTATGCAATGCAATCGCCATGTAATTATTTTACTTTATCACTAAGAGTTAGCGATAGTCGTAGTAACAATAGTCGGCGAGACGACAACGATGCTATGATGGAGATCAAGGTGTCGCGCCGGTGACGATGGAGATCATGACGATGCTTCGGTGATGGAGATCATGAGCACAAGATGATGATGGCCATATCATGTCACATATTTTGATTGCATGTGATGTTCATCTTTTATGCATCTTATTTTGCTTAGTATGGTGGTAGCATTATAAGATGATCCCTTACTAAATTTCAAGGTATAAGTGTTCTCCCTGAGTATGCACCGTTGCTACACTTCGTCGTGCCGAGACACCACGTGATGATCGGGTGTGATAAGCTCTACGTTCACATGGGCAAGCCAGTTTTGCACACGCAGAATACTCGGGTTAAACTTGACGAGCCTAGCATATGCAAATATGACCTCGGAACACTAAGACCGAAAGGTTGAACGTGAATCATATAGTAGATATGATCAACATAGTGATGTTCACCATTGAAAGCTACTCCATCTCACGTGATGATCGGACATGGTTTAGTTGATTTGGATCACCTGATCATTTAGATGACTAGAGGGATGTCTATCTAAGTGGGAGTTCTTAAGTAATATGATTAATTGAACTTTTATTTATCATGAACTTAGTCCTGATAGTTATTTTGCATGTCTATGTTATTGTAGATCAATGGCCCGTGCTACCGTTCCTTTGTATTTTAATGTGTTCCTAGAGAAAGCTAAGTTGAAAGATGATGGCATCCACTACACGGACTGGGTCCGTAACTTGAGGATTATCCTCATTGCCACACGAAAGAGTTACATCCTGGAAGCATCGTTGGTTGCCAGGCCTGCTGCAGATGCTACTGATGACATTAAGAACATCTGGCAGAGCAAAGCTTATGACTACTCGATAGTTCAGTGCGCCATGCTTTACGGCTTAGAATCGGGACTTCAAAGACGTTTTGAACGTCATGGAGCATATGAGATGTTCCAAGAGTTGAAGTTAATATTTCAAGCAAATGCGCGAGTTGAGAGATATCAAGTCTCCAACAAGTTCTACCGCTGCAAAATGGAGGAGAATAGTTCTGTCAGTGAACACATACTCAGAATGTCTGGGTACCATAACAACTTGACTCAGCTGGGAGTTAATCTTCCTGATGATAGTGTCATTAACAGAGTTCTTCAATCACTGCCACCAAGCTATGAAGGCTCCGTGATGAACTATAATATGCGAGGGATGAACAAGACTATTCCCGAGCTCTTCGTGATGCTAAAGGTTGCGGAGGTAAAAATCAAGAAGGAGCATCAAGTGTTGATGGTCAACAAGACCACAAGTTTCAAGAAAAAGGGCAAAGGGAAGAAGGGGAACTTCAAGAAAGTTGCTGCTCAGGAGAAGAAACTCAAGTCTGGACCTAAGCCTAAAATTGAGTGCTTCTAGTGCAAAGGGACTGGTCACTGGAAGCGGAACTGCCCCAAGTATTTGGCAGATAAGAAGGATGGCAAAGTCAAAGGTATATTTGATATACATGTTATTGATATGTACCTTACTAATGCTCATAGTAGCGCCTGGGTATTTGATACTGGTTCTATTGCTCATATTTGCAACTCGAAACAGAGGCTACGGATTAAACGAAGATTGGCTAAGGACGAGGTGATGATGCGCGTGGGAAATGGTTCCAAGGTCGATGTAATCGCCGTCGGCACGCTACCTCTACATCTACCTTCGGGATTAGTTTTAGACCTGAATGATTGTTATTTGGTGCCAGCGTTAAGCATGAACTTTATATCTAGATCTTGTTAGATGCGAGATGGTTATTCAATTAAGTTAGAGAATAATGGTTGTTCTATTTATATGAGTAATATCTTTTATGGTCATGCACCCTTGCTGTGTGGTCTATTTTTGTTGAATCTCGACCGTGCAGATACACATGTTCATAATATTGAAGCCAAAAGATGCAAAGTTGATAATGATAGTGCAACTTATTTGTGGCACTGTCGTTTCGGTCGTATCGGTGTAAAGCGCATGAAGAAACTCCATGCCGATGGACTTTTGGAATCACTTGATTATGAATCACTTGGTGCTTGCGAACCATGCCTTATGGGCAAGATGACTAAAACTCCATTCTCCGGAACAGTGCAACATGCTACTAACTTATTGGAAATAATAGGTACCGATGTATGCGGTCCAATGAGTGTTGAGGCTCGTAGTGGGTATCGTTATTTTCTTACCTTCACAGATGATTTGAGCAGATATGGTTATATCTACTTAATGAAGCATAAGTCTGAAACATTTGAAAAGTTCAAAGAATTTTAGAGTTAAGTGGAAAATCATCGTAACAAGAAAATAAAGTTTCTACGATCTGATCATGGAGGTGAATATTTGAGTTACGAGTTTGGTCTTCATTTGAAACAATGTGGAATAGTTTCACAACTTACGCTACCTGGAACACCACAGCGAAATGGTGTGTCTGAATGTCGTAACCGTACTTTATTAGATAATGGTGCGATCTATGATGTCTCTTGCTGATTTATCGATGTCGTTTGGGGTTATGCTTTAGAGACGAGTGCATTCACTTTAAATAGGGCACCACCAAAATCCGTTGAGACGACGCCTTATGAACTGTGGTTTGGCAAGAAACCAAAGTTGTCGTTTCTATAAGTTTGGAGCTGCGATGCTTATGTGAAAAAGCTTCAACCTGATAAGCTCGAACCCAAATCGGAGAAGTGCGTCTTCATAGGATACCCAAAGGAAACTGTTGGGTACACCTTCTATCACAGATACGAAGGCAAAATCTTTGTTGCCAAAAATGGACCTTTCTAGAGAAGGAGTTTCTCTCGAAAGAAGTAAGTGGGAGGAAAGTAGAACTTGATGAGGTAATTGTACCTTCTCCCTTATTGGAAAGTAGTTCATCACAGAAATCAGTTCCAGTGATTACTACACCAATTAGTGAGGAAGCTAATGATGATGATCATGAAACTTCAGATCAAGTTACTACTGAACCTCGTAGGTCTTCCAGAGTGAGATCCGCACCAGAGTGGTACGGTAATCCTGTTCTGGAAGGCATGTTACTAGACCATGGTGAACCTACAAACTATGAGGAAGCGATGATGAGCCCAGATTCCGCGAAATGGCTTGAGGCCATGAAATCTGAGATGGGATCCATGTATGAGAACAAAGTTTGGACTTTGGTGGTTTTGCCCGATGATCAGCAAGCCATAGAAAATAAATGGATCTTCAAGAAGAAGACTGGCATTGACGGTAATGTTACTGTCTACAAAGCTCGACTTGTTGCAAAAGGTTTTTGACAAGTTCAAGGAGTTGACTACGATGAGACTTTCTCACCCGTAGCGATGCTTAAGTCTGTCTGAATCATGTTAGCAATTGCCGCATTTTATGATTATGAAATTTGGCAGATGGATGTCAAAACTGCATTCCTGAATGGATTTCTGGAAGAAGAGTTGTATATGATGCAACCAGAAGGTTTTGTCGATCCAAAGGGTGCTAACAAAGTGTGCAAGCTCCAGCAATCCATTTATGGATTGGTGCAAGCCTCTCGGAGTTGGAATAAACGCTTTGATAGTGTAATCAAAGCATATGGTTTTATACAAACTTTTGGAGAAGCCCGCATTTACAAGAAAGTGAGTGGGAGATCTGTAGCATTTCTAATATTATATGTCGATGACATGTTGTTGATTGGAAATGATATATAATTTTTGGATAACGTAAAGGGATACCTGAATAAGAGTTTTTCGATGAAAGACCTCGGTGAAGCTGCTCACCTATTGGGCGTCAAGATCTATAGAGGTAGATCAAGACGCTTAATTGGACTTTCACAAAGCACATACCTTGATAAAGTTTTGAAGAAGTTCAAAATGGACCAGTCAAAGAAAGGGTTCTTGCCTATATTACAAGGTGTGAAGTTGAGTCAGAGTCAATGCCCGACCACTGCAGAAGGATAGAGAGAAAATGAAAGTCATTCCCTATGCTTCAGCCATAGGTTCTATCATGTATGCAATGATGTGTACCAGACCTGATGTGTGCCTTGCTATAAGCATACCAGGGAGGTACCAAAGTAATCCCGGAGTGGAGCACTGGACAACGGTCAACAACATCCTAAAATACCTGAAAAGGACTAAGGATATGTTTCTCGTTTATGGAGGTGACAAAGAGCTCGTCGTAAATGGTTACATCGATGCAAGCTTTGACACTGATCCGGATGACTCTAAGTCGCAATCCGGAAACATATTTTTATTGAATGGAGGAGCTGTCAGTTGGTGCAGTTCCAAGCCGAGCATCATGGCGGGACCTACGTGTGAAGTGGAGTACATTGCTACTTCGGAAGCAGCAAATGAAGGAGTCCGGATGAAGGAGTTCATATCCGATCTAGGTGTCATACCTAGTGCATCGGGTCCAATGAAAATCTTTTGTGACAATACTAGTGTAATTGCCTTGGCAAAGGAATCCAGATTCCACAAGAGAACCAAGCACATCAAGAGACGCTTCAATTCCATCCGTCATCAAGTGTCGTAAGGGGCATAGAAATTTGCAAGATACATATGGCTCTGAATGTTGCAGACCCGTTGACTAAGCCTCTTCCACGAGCAAAACATGATCAACACCAAAACTTCATGGGTGTTAAAATCATTACTTTGTAATCTAGAGTATTGACTCTAGTGCAAGTTGGAGACTGAAGAAAATATGCCCTAGAGGCAATAATAAAGTCATCATTTATTCCTTATTTCATGATAAATGCTTATTATTCATGCTAGAATTGTATTAACTGGAAACTTAGTACATGCGTGAATACATAGACAAAACATATTGTCCCTAGTATGCCTCTACTGGACTAGCTTGTTAATCAAAGATGGTTATGTTTCCTAACCATAGACATGTGTTGTCATTTGATAAACGGGATCACATCATTAGGAGAATGATGTGATGGACATGACCCATCCGTTAGCTTAGCATTATGATTGGTACAGTTTCATTGCTACTGCTTTCTTCATGACTTATACATGCTCCTCAGACTATGATATTATGCAACTCCTGAATACTGGAGGAACACCTTGTGTGCTATCAAATGTCACAACATAAATGGGTGATTTTAAAGATGCTCTACAGGTGTCTCCGAATGTGTTTATTGGGTTGGCATAGATCGAGATTAGGATTTGTCGCTCTGTGTTTTGGAGATGTATCTTTGGGCCCTCTCGGTAATGCTCATTACTATAAGCCTTGCAACCATTGTAACTAATGAGTTAGTTGCAGGATGAAGTGTTACGGAACGAGTAAAGAGACTTGCCGGTATAGAGATTGAACTAGGTATGATGATACTGACGATCGAATCTCGGGCAAGTAGCATACCGATGACAAAGGGAACAACGTATGTTGTTATGCGGTTTGACCGATAACGATCTTCGTAGAATATGTTGGAGCCAATATGAGCATCCAGGTTCCGCTATTGGTTATTGATCGGATATGTGTCTTGGTCATGTCTGCATAGTTCTCGAACTCGTAGGGTCCGCACACTTAACGTTCGATGACGATATGTATTATGAGTTATGTGTTTTTGATGACCGAAGTTTTTTGGAGTCCCAGATGAGATCACAGACGTGACGAGGAGTCTCGAAATGGTCGAGACATGAAGATTGATATATTGGATCATGTTATTCGGACAACGGAAGAGTTCCGGGAAGATTCGGGTAAAACTGGAGTGCCGGAGGGGTTACCGTAACCCCCCTGGGAAACTAATGGGCCACCATGGGCCTTAGTGGAGAGAGAGGAGGGCTGGCCGCGTGCCCCCCTTGAGTCTGAATAGGACAAGGGAAGGGGGGCGGCGCCCCCCCTTTCCTACTCCCTCTCCCTCTCCTTCCTCCCCCTCTCCTTCCTCCCCTCTCTCCCTTGTGATGGAATCCTACTAGGACTAGTAGTCCTAGTAGAACTCCCTCTCCTTGGGGCGCGCCCCTAGGGCTGGACAGCCTCCCCCTTACCCCTTTATATACGAGGTCAGGGGGCACCCTAGAACACACAAGTTTCTCTTAACCGTGTGCGGTGCCCCCTCCACGGTTACACACCTCGATCATACCATCGTAGTGCTTAGGTGAAGCCCCGCGTCGGTAGCATCATCATCACCGTCGCCACGCTGTCGTGCTGATGGAACTCACCCTCATCCTCAACTAGATCAAGAGCACGAGGGGCATCATCGAGCTGAACATGGAGGTGTCGTACATTCAGTACTTGATCAGTTGGATTGTGAAGAAGTTTGACTACATTAACGGTGTTATTGAAACGCTTCCGCTTTCGGTCTACGAGGGTACATGGACACACTCTCCCCTCTCATTGCTATGCATCACCTAGATAGATCTTGTGTGATCGTAGGATTTTTTTTTGAAATTACCGCATTCCCCAACAAAAACTATCTGGCTGCTCCATTTAAATTCCCCGCTTCAACTCTCCATTGAGGAAAGCCGTCTTAATGCCCATTCGAAGAACGAGAAGACCGTGTGAGGCAGCCAGTGATAGTAGCACCCGAATAGTGGTCAGTCTAGCCACATGTTAGTAAGTATCAAAGTAGTCTTCACCTTCTTTCTGGGTATAACCCTTGGCCACAAGACATGCCTTGTTGTTTTCAATCGTACCATCAGGTCTAAGCTTTTTCTGAAACACCCACTTACATCCTACAGGTTTGCACCCATAAGGACGATCAGTGATTTCCCAGGTTTCGTTAGCTAAGATGGAATCCATCTCACTACTGACAACTTCTTTCCAGTAGTCAGCATTAGGGGATGCATGGGCTTTTGAAATAGTCCTGGGTGTGTCATCCACGAGGTACACAATGAAATCATCACCAAAGGACTTTGCAGCCCTCTGTCTCTTAATCCTTACAGGAGTTTCATTGTCATCCTCCACTGGATTCTCATTTTCCATCGCAATGGTGGGTTCAGGAATTACAGCTCATTCTTGACTAGATAGAGTAGGCATCTCCTGATTTGATGAACTCGACATATCCTTCATAGGAAATATGTCCTCAAAGAAAGTCGCATCATTCGACAACATAATTGTACCAACATGCATGTCAGATACCTCAGATATTATTATCAAAAATCTATAGCCAATGCTATTAAAAGCGTAGCCCAGAAGAACACAATCCACGGTTTTTGGTCCAAGCTTGCGCTTCTTGGAAATTGGTATGTTGACTTTCGCTAAACAACCCCAAGTACGTAGATAAGAGAGTTTCAACCTTTTCCTTTCCCATTCCTCAAATGGAGTCATTGTCTTATACTTTGTGGGAACTCGGTTTAGGACATGACATGAAGTCATTAGTGCCTCCCCCCCCCGCCATGCCTTGGAGAGACCCGATGTGTCTAACATGGCGTTAACCAAATCAGTTAGAGTTTGGTTCTTTCTTTCGGCCACCCCATTCTCTCATGGATTATACCATGTTTCACACAAAACAAATCAAATCCATTGGAATAATACTCTCCACCATGATCAGACCTAAGCCGTTTATTTTTTTGATCAAGTTGGTTCTTTGCTTCAGGTTTATAGTTTCTGAAGAAATTTAAAGCCTCATATTTTGATTTCAGAAGATACACATAACAATATCTAGTGGGGTCATCAATCAATGTCGTGAAGTATTTCTTTCCACCTTTGTCAACACGCCATTTATCTCACAAAGATCAGAATGTATAAGCTCTAGTGGAGGCAAGTCTCTTGCCTCTGCGGACTTATAGGACTTGCGAGGCAGGGGCGGCGCTAGGGCTATTCTTGGATCTTCATGTGAATACCCATGATTTTCACAAAACAAGAGCCGCCACTGTTGCGAGGTTGCTTAGCTTGCACACACACTCTTGGCACTTGGAGCCCTTGAAGTTAGTGAATTTTGGAATTAAACTCATATTGGCTAGCCGCATCATGCAACCAAATTAATATGACAAAGTCGTGAATGCCTAATATTAGACTCATTATCAATGCAAACATGATTAATAACTTTCATGCAAATATCTGACAAAGATAGGTGGAACAAGCGTCTGCACTCATACAATTTCCAACAAATTGTCCATACTTCGAAATTACAACTTTATTGGACTCAAAAACAAACTTAAAACTATCTCGACATAAATGGGAACTGCTGACAAGATTTTTATTGATGGAGGGAACATGATGAACGTTCTTCAGGCGCACGATCTTCCCTGAAGTAAACTTCAGTCCAACCGTACCAACCCCACGAACAGTAGCATGTGACTCGTTCCCCATCAGCAGAGGAGAAGTCCCTGTGACCTGATAAGAAGAAAACATGTAGGAATCATCACAAACATGTACATTGGCACAGGTGTCAATCAACCAATTAGGAGAATGAAATACTGAAAGGATGGTAGGAACAATATCATACCCGGATTCCTTCATATCAGTATCACCAATGACAATATTAGTGGACTTTCCACTCTTCTCAAGTCTGCGCTCCTCAAAGCGGTTAGGAAATCTCAGATCCTAGTGATTAGGATCACCTCAAAGATGGCATAGTACCTTCCCCTTCTTATGAGAGTTCTTCTTGAAGTTCGTAGAATGTGACGGCTTGTTCTTTACATCAAACTTGCGTTTGCCCTGAAATTTGTTCTTGTTGTTTTGGGGCTTGTTAGGCTGGAAGTTCTACTTCTGTATCATGTGGGCACTAGAAGCTCCCCTCGGAAACTCGAACACATGTGTATTTTTCTCTCGCATTCTCTTCAACATCAAGAGTACCAATGAGATCCGAAACAGAAGACTCCTCTCTCTTGTGTTTCAGGGAAGTAGCAAAGTTGTTCCACGAAGGTGGAAGCTTGGTGAAAGCACAAGTGCTCCCTGGGTGATTTTCGTAATTAATGTCAACATATCTCTTGTTGGACTAATACTTCTACCTAGTATATTTCAGATGAGTTCAACATTGGAGTGGCATGGATATGGACAAGAGGATGTGGAACCCCTTCAAGATGCTAAGGACAAATATTGGCAAAAGGTCAAGACTCTACATTTTCATTTTAGTGGTCCAAGATCACATTGAGTCCATAGGAAAGTCAATATATTAAAAGGGGATGAGGTGTTGCTTAATGGCTTGCTTGCTCAAAGTGCTTAGTGACATGCTCCAAAGCCCTCAACCAATTTCTCATATCCACATATGTCCTAAACCTAAAGTCAAACTCGTCCCCACCGATTTGATCTATCCGGCGCCACCGAGTTCATCTGATACAACCACTGCCAAACCCTAATCAGTTTAGTCTCACCGATGGGATCTCAGTCTCACCGAGATGGGATTGCAAATTCTTTGTGATCTATTGCAACAATTTCAGTCTTACCGAGTTTCTTCAATCGGTCCCACCAAGTTTTCTTAACCAATACTTAGTTTGCTTGTTACCAAAATCGGTCCCACCGAGTTTGAGTAATCGGTCAAACCAAGGTGAGGTTTTACCCTAACCCCTGCACATTGGTCCCACCGAGTTGACCTTATCGGTCCCACCGAAAATTCTAACGTTCACATTTTGACCCGAATCAGTCTGATCGAGTTTTACCGATCGGGGATGTCGCCTAGAGGGGGGGGGGTGAATAGGAGATTTAAAATAATTACGGTAGGCTTGAACAAATGCGGAATAAACCTAGCGGTTAATTTGTCAAGCACAAAACCTAAAACAACTAGGCTCACCTATGTGCACGAACAACTTATGCTAAGCAAGATAAGCAACTATGTGATAGCAAGATATATGACAAAGAACAATATGGCTATCACAAAGTAAAGTGCATAAGTAAAGGGCTCAGGTAAGAGATAACCGAGGCACGCAGATACGATGATGTATCCCGAAGTTCACACCCTTGCGGATGCTAATCTCCGTTTGGAGCGGTGTGAAGGCACAATGCTCCCCAAGAAGCCACTAGGGCCACCGTAATCTCCTCACGCCCTCGCACAATGCAAGATGCTGTGATTCCACTAAGGGACCCTTGAGGGCGGTCACCGAACCCATACAAATGGCGACCCTTGGGGGCGGTCACTGAACCCGTACACTTTGGCAACCCTTGGGGGCGGTCACCGGTACCCGTCAAATTGCTCGGGATGATCTCCACAACCCCTTTGGAGACCCCGACGCTTGCCCGGAGCTTTACACCACAATGATTGAGCTCCGAACAACACCAACCGTCTAGGGCACCAAGGCACCCAAGAGGAACAAGCTCTAGGGTGTCCAAACACCCAAGAGTAACAAGCTCAAGGGTACCAAGCACCCAAGAGTAATAAGCTTCTTGATACGTCTCCAACGTATCTATAATTTTTGATTGTTCCATGCTATTATATTACCTGTTTTGGATGTTTATGGGCTTTATTTTACACATTATTATCATTTTTGGGACTAACCTACTGACCGGAGGCCCAGCCCGTATTGCTGTTTTTTTTGCCTATTTCAGTATTTCAAAGAAAAGGAATATCAAACGGAGTCCAAACAGAATAAAACCTTCGGAAGCGTGATTTTTGGAATGAACGTGATCCAGAGGACTTCGAGTGCAAGTCAAGAAGCAGCCGAGGCGGCCACAAGAGGGTAGGGCACGCCCCCCCTATAGGGCGCCCCCTGTCTCGTGGGCCCCTCGGGCGGCCACCGACGTACTTCTTCCTCCTATATAAGCCTACATACCCCGAAAACATCCACGGAGCAACCAAAGAAATATTTCCGCCACCGTAACCTTCTGTATCCGCGAGATCCCATCTTGGAGCCGTCGCCGGCGTTCTGCCGGAGGGGGATTCCAGCACGGAGGGCTTCTACATCAACACCATAGCCCTTCCGATGAGTTGTGAGTAGTTTACCACAGACCTTCGGGTCCATAGTTATTAGCTAGATGGCTTCTTCTCTCTTTTTGGATCTCAATACAATGTTCTCGCCCTCTCTTGTGGAGATCTATTCGATGTAATCTCTTTTTGCGGTGTGTTTGTCGAGATCCGATGAATTGTGGGTTTATGATCAAGTTTATCTATGGATAATAATTGAATCTTCTCTGAATTCTTTTATATGATTGAGTTATCTTTGCAAGTCTCTTCGAATTATCGGTTTGGTTTGGCCTACTAGATTGATCTTTCTTGCAATGGGAGAAGTGCTTAGCTTTGGGTTCAATCTTGCGGCAAGGCACGTATTGTATTATTGCGATCGAGGATAAAAAGATGGGGTTTATATCATATTGCTTGAGTTTATCCCTCTACATCATGTCATCTTGCTTAATGCGTTACTCTATTCTTATGAACTTAATACTCTAGATGCATGCTGGATAGCGGTCGATGTGTGGAGTAATAGTAGTAGATGCAGGAAGGAGTCGGTCTACTTGTTGTGGACGTGATGCCTATATACATGATCATGCCTAGATAATGTCATAATGTTTCGCTTTTCTATCAATTGCTCGACAGTAATTTGTTCACCCACCGTACTACTTATGCTATCTTGAGAGAAGCCACTAGTGAAACCTATGGCCCCCGGGTTTATCTCTTATCATATTTGCTCCCAATTTAGTTTTATTTGCATCTTTTATTTTCTGCATCTATCACTACAAAAAAACACACATTCGTGACATTTTGGGCCGAACGATTTTTTTTCTATCATACATATGACACTTCTATGACGATAATTGTGACAAAACCCGATATCATCATAGATGTGGTGGGCTCCTACTTCTATGACAAAAAATCATGACAGAAAATGGGCTTTTCGTCCTGGGCGGGCCGGAGACGCAGCTGCATGACATTCTTTGGGCCGTCCATGACGGAAAAAACCATGGTAGAAGCGAGGGGGGGGGGGATTTCGGGGAGTTGTTGGTTACTGTGGGAGGTCGGGGGCGGAGCGATGCGCGTTTCTCTCGTACGTACGCGCGTGTGTGCGAGGCGTTGTCTCTAACTGAACCCGAGCGAGGCGTTGAGCTCTAACTGAACCCGAGTGATTGCACTGCAGGCTACGCGTTACTGAACCCGAGCGATCGATTGATGGCTGTTAACTGAACCCGATGGAGCGATTCCTTCGCTACTGCTGCTAACTGAAGCCGATCGATGCTGCCTCTGGGATGAATAGTGAGCGTTGCGGGGTGGGGGGGGGGATGGGGGTGGATGAACAGTGAGCGGTGGCGTTGCCTCTGGATGAACAGGAACCCGTGGTGTGGAGGGCTGGATGAACAGTAGACGGTGGAGGGGTGGCCGTGGAGGGGTGGTTGAACAGGACCCCGTGGTGTGGAGGGCTGGATGAATAGTAGACGATGGAGGGATGCCCGTGGAGGGGTGGTTGAACAGTAGCCGGTGGAGTAGCGCGCGGTGGAGGCTAGATGAACATGAGCCCGTGGAGGCTGGAGGAGGTCGACGGTAGCCCGTGGAGGCTGGAGGAGGTCGACAGTGGAGATGAACAGTATCCCGTGGAGTCCCGTTTTGCGGTACGCCACACCCCTCCCAATGGACAGGACCCCCGTTTCGACCGTAGGAGGTCCGTTTCCTCCGTTTTGTAGTACGCCAGGCCCCTCCCGATCAACAGGACCCCGTTTCGAACGTGGCCGGTCGAACACAAGGCCGTTTACTCCGTTGTGCGGTACGCCAGGCCTCGTTTCCATCGCCTGTTCCGTCCAAGCCATCCCGATGAACACGACCACGCATTCCGTTCCGGCCCAGCCGGTTGGCTCCCCATGAACACGACGACAACGCTGTTTCTCCGTTCCGACCCAGCCATGTACGTATGCGCGAGTAGGCGTTAGAGACCCTGCCCGTATGTACGTACGTGGCCGTATTTTCTTTCTTGCACCCTCGCCGCTGTACGTACGTATACATGCTACGTGCACGCCTCTACTACGACACGTGCGCGCCTCTACTACGACACGTGCGCGCCTCTACATTGACCAGTATGTACGTACATGTTCGCGACCAGGATGACAATGCTACGTACGCTTCGACCAGGTGGGTCCCGACTGTCAGGCACTTCCTTGCGTGTGAAGATGTAGCTGGTGGGTCCCAGCAGTCAGGGGGGCGAATCTTTTTTTTTGCCCGGACGCACTTCCTTGTGTGCGAAGATGTAGCTGGTGGGTCCCAGCAGTCAGGGGGGTGAATCGTTTTTTTTTGCCCGGACGCACTTCCTTGCGTGTGAAGGTGTAGCTGGTGGGTCGCAGCAGTCAGGGGGGAAACGTTTTTTCGCGAAATATGGTGGCCCGTCCGTTGGGTCCCCGCTATCAGGTGGAGGAATAATTATTTTGCGCGTAATAAGGAGGCACTTCCTTGCTGCAGCCGTGGACCCAGCTGTCAGCCTCTCCACGTCCAGTCCATGTACGATGGAAGCCGTTCCTTGACCATGTTGACCACGCCATGCCGAGAGCACCAGGGCGGTGGACGACGGCGAGGCCTAGGAAGGGGACGACGCAGAGCCGAGGAAGACGCGGCAGTGGATGCCCACGCATAGAGGAGTACGAGGGTTCACTGGTTCGCTGCGGTGTGAGGCTGCCGTCGCCGCAGAATAACTGGGGGTGTGGGTGAGTAGAGGGATGGCCTGGCCAGCGGTGGGAGTAGTAGGGGGCGGTGAGGCCTCCGCCGCATCGCAGCCGGCCACGGGAGGCAGGAGCACGAGGCACGACCGGCGCTGGTTTGGGCGGTTGGAGCAAGAAGACCAGAGGTTGAAGAAGTACTACGGCCGTTGGATGGACATCGTACGGTCACTGGAGCTAGAATCGTGCATATTGACTAAGTTGACAAAGCCCTCCGTCCCCGTCAACTTAGTAGGCCCACAAGTCAGCCTGCCACTATACTGGGTCCCAGCTAACAGGGGGAGTATTCATTTTTTTTGTGCATAATAAGGAGGCACTTCCTTGCGTGCGAAGATATAGCTGGTGGGTCCGAGCTGTCAGCGGCGGTAATGTTTTTTTTCGTGAAATGCTGAGGCCCTTTCGGTGGGTCCCCGATGTCTGGTGGAGGAATTATTATTTTGCGCGTAATAAGTAGGCATTTCCTTGCGTGTGGCCGTGGACCCAGCTGTCGGCCTCTCCACGTACAGTCCACTTCAGATGCATGTCGGTCGTTGACCACGTTGACCAGTCCGTGCCGAGAGCACCAGGGCGGTGGACGCCGGCAGGGCCTAGGAAGGGAACAACACGGAGGCAGGGAAGACTCTACAGTTGTTTCCCATGCGGAGGGGAGTACGACTGAACGAGGGTTTACTGGTTCGTCTGCCGTCGCTGGAGAATAACAGCAGGTGTGGGTGAGTAGAGGGATGGCTAGGCCAGCGATGGGAGTATGGTGGGGCGGTGAGGCCTGCGCGGCAGCACAGCCGGCCGCGGGGAGGAGGGAGCAGGCAGTCCCGCCGGCGCTTGTTTGAGCGACTGGAGCAGGAAGAGCAGAGATTGAAGAAGCACGACGGCCGTTGGATGGCCATCCAACAGTCACTGCTTGTGCGTCAACCTTTTTTTAGGAAAGCCTCAAATCTGTGGAAATCAGCATACAACCCATCTGCCATTATTTCTAATAATTTACAGCCCATTTGCTAATTCTTAAGGTTTTGTTTGGAGCCCATATTCTTTTTGTTAGCATTACAGCCCATATTGTGGCCACTGTTAAAAAATTATACGAAATTTTGCATATTTCGGTGCGGTCCGAACTGTTTTTAATCCCGAAATTTCGACTCACATTCAAACCGATTTTAAAAATAAATGTATATCAATATAAAATCCAACAAATTCTCTACACATAAAAATAAATGTAATTTAAAATCTCAAAATGAAAAAAAGATATTTGAAACTAATTGCTGGTTTGGTGTGTTTTAAAAATGTACAACCCATTTCTCATTACTGATAGGCCATTTTCTCGGCCAGCCGAATGAAGCTCTCCTCGTCTTGAAAGATTTGCAGCCTAACAGGCCTGACAAAGCGACTTACTTGGCAAATCACGAAAAAACTGGGCTGTGGCCTTGGACCCAGCTGTCAGCCTCTCCACACACAGTACTCTTCCGATGGAAGTCGGTCGTTGACCACATTGACCACGCCGCGTCGAGAGCACCAAGGCGGTGGACGACGGCGAGGCCTAGGAAGGGGATGACGAGGAGCCGGGGAAGACACGGCAGTGGATGCCCAAGCGGAGAGGAGTACGAGGGTTCATTGGTTCGGCTGCGGCATGAGTCTGCTGTCGCCGCAAAATAACAGGGGTGTGGGTGAGTAGAGAGATACCCTGGGCCAGCGGTGGGAGTAGTAGGGGGCGGTGAGGCCTCCGTGACATCACAGCCGGCCACGAGAGGCAGGAGCACGCGGCACGACCGGTGCTGCTTTGGGGGGCTGTAGCAAGAAGACCAGAGGTTGAAGAAGCACTATGGCCGTTGGATGGACATCGTACGGTCATTGGAGCTAGAATCGTTCATATTGACTAAGTTGACAAAGCCCTCCATCCTCGTCAACTTAGTAGGCCCACAAGTCAGCCACCCACTATGGTGGGTCCCAGCTAGCAGGGGGTATTCATTTTTTTGGTGCGTAATAAGGAGGCACTTCCTTGCGTGCGAAGATATAGCTTGTGGGTCTGACCTGTCAGCGGGGGGGGGCGCGTTTTTTTTTCGCGAAATACAGAAGCCCTTCCCACGTACAGTGCATGTACAATGCGTAATAAGGAGAACTTTCCTTGCATACGACCATGGACCTCGTGGGTTCCAGCCGTCAGGCTCTCCACATACAGTCCTCTTCTGATGAATCTCGTATGTTGACCACGCCACGCCGACCGCACGAGGCGGTGGACGACGGCAAGGCCCCAGACTGGAACGACCCGGAGATGGGGAAGACACAGCAGTGGAGTCGCAGATGGAGAGGAGTGGGAAACTTGACTGGTTCGGGTGCGGGGTGGGCCTACACTCGGCAGAGAATAACATGAGGTACGGAGTGGAGGGATGGCCTGGCCGTCAGCGGGGTAGCGTTTCGCTGAGGAGCGCAAAACAACGCTGCTGGACGCTAAAGGCTATTTGGTCCATTTGGTGGGCTGGGTGAAACAATGATGTAGCATCATTTAAATCCCATTTGCATTTTTCTCGAAATCCTCGGACTTGCTGGGCTGGGTGAAAATATCATGTTGGGCTAGACGGAGAAATGTTATAAAAACAAAAACACATGATTGCACGTCAGTAAAATCTTTGCAAGCTTATGTACGCAATCACTAGGAGTTAACTTGGCAAGTTATATATAAACAATTATTATTATTATTTTGTAAGAACTTTCAACTTACGAAATAAAATATCATTTTAATTTGATGAGTTAATAGTACGTGGGGTATTATTATTTTTTAGGCTAGATGTGGGACAGTTGAGTTGGTTCTAGGGGAAAGTACTGGGAGAAAACTCAGTTTACATCGAAAAAGAAAGTGGGAGAAAATTCAGAGACCTGCTGGGTCCACCTGAGGAGAGGAATATGTTGGGAGGAAGGAGATTCAAAGCACGGCAGCCGAGTGAACTAGTTTTTTTACGGACAAGTGAACTAGTTTACATACATTAGCAAATAGCCACTAAAAAAGCAATCAGGTTAATGGGTTCTTAAAAGAAATATTTCGGACAAAACAGATAATTATGACACATAGGCTACTGCATGAAACACTCAGATGATAAAGGTGCTTATAAACAGATAAAGTACAACATCTAGACCTTCCTGGCACGCTTGATCATGACGCTGCGGCTGTCCGTGTACTCGTCGGTTACGGGAAGCAGACACGCCCTCATGTCCAAGATCTGCCTGTACATGTCGTAGCATGCATATGCGTCCTTGACCGCGTTGGTTATGTAGGCTAGATTCGGAGGTACCTCCCATGTGTTCAGGTCGTCTTCTTTCATGCTGACGTATCAAGGGTCGATGATGGTCTCAGCAAGGTCAACCACGGAGTCCTTCTCCTGCCATTGCTGATGATCTTGTATTGCTTCTGGATGTCGACAAGCTTGTTGCACCAGATGGCCGAATCATCGCGTTCTTCCTTCTCTCCACCGTAGCGAAGGTGCAGTCGGCGCTGCCGATGAAACGGGCGAATGCTCCAGAACCTGGTGCAACCATAGGACTGAGGCGAGGCAGAGCTTCACCAAGTCCGTATCGTTGGTGTACATCACATTCAACTTGGTGCAGCCATAGGACTGAACGGCGAACTAACTCCTTGCTGAAGTCATATCCAGCAGGCTCACTCCTCGGATCGCCATTGGAGTCTCTTCGAGTGAACGAGTGTGTAGGCGGCGGCAGCAGTTCGTTTTTCAGCTCTTGGGGAACTGGATTCAACAGTAAGCTGAGTGTGTACAGGCGACAACAGTTACTACCCCTCCCTCGTCCGCTGCACGCCCGGCAGAAGATGCACCCTCGGCGCATTCAAACGCCTCCATTAAGAAACCTACTCCGGCCACACGTCGGTTCACGAGCGGGTCTGTATTGGTACTGTAATAACAGGAGTTAGTGGTCACTTTACTTAAATTTAATTAGCTTTAATAGAAATTTATACTTAAAACAAGCAATGCATTGGCTCGTTCTATCAGTGCCACGGGATCAACATGCACAACAATTAGAATTATTATTCTCAGGACGCACACGATCAGCACATTTGTCGCACTTTCACAAAGATAATACTACCAAGTTTGAACTGTTTGTTATGGTTGCTGTCCTCTGCATCATCATGCCGTGTTTCCCAGCTTGCAAGATTCAGAACCAACAAATAAGATCCAAATAATAAGTACAACAAAGATGCCTACACATCTCATTGATTCCCAGATTGCAAGATTC
This sequence comes from Triticum aestivum, assembly GCF_018294505.1. NCBI lineage: Eukaryota > Viridiplantae > Streptophyta > Magnoliopsida > Poales > Poaceae > Triticum > Triticum aestivum. The sequence goes on from NC_057804.1 coordinate 77,769,304, forward strand.
AGAGCCAACAAATAAGATCCAAATAATAAGTATAACAAAGATGCCTACACGTCTCATTGATTCCCAGCTTGCAAGATTCAGAACCAACAAATAAGATTCAAATAATAAGTACAACAAGGATGCCTACACATCTCACTGATTCCCAGCTTGCAAGATTCAGAACCAACCCATTAGAGCCTTTTGATAAAGTGAATATCGGGATTAAATCCATCTTGGCTAGCCATGTCATACAATCGAAGAACTTGGCGAATGCTCTTGACTGTCACAACATCTGTAGTAGAGTATTCCTGTTTGCACAGCATGTTTGCACAACACAAACAAGGAGACAGGAGAGCATGATTTCACATTAATAGCGGCCTCCTTGAACTCAACCTCCAGCTCCACTAGGATGAGGTCTGCCTGGAGTTCCATGATTCAATCCATGCGCCTTTTTCTGCGGTTCACCTGAAATGAAGCAAAGATTGCATCATTTAGCTAGCAAGAAGTACTTGCTCTTGTGAGCTGGCAGGTTCTTCTTTAGTAGTTGCACTAAAATTGAGGAACATTAAGGTTGGCTGTCCGGCTCATGTAAGGTGCAACTATAATTTTCTTATCCTTTTGTGCAGTTCCACTAAAATAAAGTGCCATTGTGGTGACAGTGACGGCTCCATCTTGCAAAGGCTAATAAAATGTTGCACGAGATTACCAGCAGAACTTGACGGAGATTTTGGAAACTCCAATCACCATTTTGTGCAGTTCCACCAAAATTGAGAGATGTTGCCCACGTGACATTTTAGTTGAACTGCACAAGACACTCATTCCAAAAAAAGTGTTTTGTGCAGTTCACCAAAAGGTCACAATAGCAACAAGGTGAAATGGATATCCCTATCTGCACAAAATGATAGAAAGTAAATAGTTGCTGGTCAATAAGAATATACGAAACATATACAAAATGAAAAGAAGCATCTTAATTATGTTCATGGCAATCACGCAAGGACAGTAGAAATTTTAAAACGTCAGCAATGCTTCATGTTACCAGAAGCATTACGATCAACAATGGGATTCCTCAGATATGGGATTACTTTAATGGTGGCATTGCTTGTTTACCAGACACAGTAAATCAACAGCAGCTAAAGAGTTGGTTTAAGGGCATGGGACCGTGGGGACACCAGGACACTCAGCAGCGTAAAGGAGCAACTTACTTATCATACTGGGGAAAACAGCAGGAGTGCCATTTGTAACACAGTTTAATTGCATCTTATCACTGGAGGCATTAAATTAACAATAACACTGGTTAGACATGTCCCTAAGGTAACAATGTGATCGCTTCATTTTACATGCGACCTTACAGCAAAAGGTTGGTTTACCCGCAAAAAACCCAGCAAAAGGTTGGTATAAGGACATGCGACAGTGGATGCATCAGCACAATGTACCTACAAGGAGGCATAAAGTGGTGATGCCGAGCTTGTTCACGCTATGTGAGGGCAGCAAACCTAATCCTGGAGACCTTTTACTATGTGAGGGCAGCAAATCTAATCCTGGAGGCCTTTTACTATGTGAGGGCAGCAAATCTAATCCTGAGACCTTTTACTATGTGAGGGCAGCAAATCTAATCCTGAGACCTTTTACTATGTGAGGGCAGCAAATCTAATCCTGAGACCTTTTACTATGTGAGGGCAGCAAATCTAATCCTGGAGACCTTTTACTATGTGATGGCAGCAAATCTAATCCTGGACATACTCTGTTGACTTGTCCACCAGCCGCCACTTTCTATCCTTTTTTCAACCAATAATAGATCTGTTCCTTATCCAGTTTGTACTGCGTTTTCCCATTATTTCCCTTTTCAACCAAGAGACCGGTTGGGTATCCGGTCTCTACTACTTTCACCATATTATTTCCTCTTTGAATCAAGTCCTAGATTCATGCTACAACTTTCCCCCCTTTCTTCGTTGTTTGAACAAAGCCCTAGATTCGAATGCATGAAGTAGCTTTACCTCTAATAATACTAAAAATTTAGGTGGCTTTGGAAGAGCTGATGGGAGTAGAAAAAGATGCACATGCAGACACGTGGGGAGCTGGGGCAGTAGAGCAAGGCCGCTTTCGAAGAACTTATACCTGAGGGTCGCCGGGATGTCGGCGGCGGCAGGTCGGATCTGCGGACAATACGGCAGGGAGGAAGAAGGGTCGGAGGACCTCCCGAGCCGGCGCTGTGTCGGAGAGAACGGCACGGGCAGAGGATCGGGCCCCTCCGGCAGCTGTGGGTTTCCTCCCTCGGCGGCGATGACCGCGTGAACGATGCACCTTTTAGTCCTCTACACACACCGGCCGAAGGGATCCGGCCGGATCTGTGACCAGCGGTGAGCAGAGAGAAAATGTCGCTACCGCTGTCTTGTTTATATCTGGAGAGGATGAGAGAATGAAGAGAGCAACCCTAGTAAAGCGAGCGCTCAGGCCCCTGCGTCCATATATAGTGGAGTGATTATCTTTTTTCTCTCCACAACAAGCGTTTCAATTTGTGTACGTGGCATTAAAGAAAAGAAACTCTCTATTTAAGGTGACTACTCTACGACTCCTACTTACTACTACTACAGTACTACCTCCGTCCTGGTTTATAGGTCCCTTTTATAGTTTGTGCCAAATTTTGACTAAAGATTTAACTAACAAAATGTTAATGCATGTCAAGAAAAATTATCTCATTGGATTCGTATTTGAACATAGTTTTGAAAAATATAATGTTTGGTGACATGCGTGAACATTTTCTTAGTTTAATCTATGGTCAAAATTTGGCACGAAATACAATGGGGACCAATAAACCCGGACAGAGGTAGTATTGTTCACTTGTGCTCCCCGCCCCTCCATTCATTGAACAACCCCACGGGTGAATAAACATACAGTAAGTACTGTATTTATATAGAACGAACAAGCTCGATCTATTTTGGCGTAGTTAAAAGTTGAGGGCGGGGCTTTTCCCGGGCAGTACGCGCGGAAGTTTTCAGGTAGGCGGTTTGACAGAGAGGCGAGGAGGGTGAGCGAGTGGGGCTGTGCAATTTGACGGCGCGTTACTGCTGGAAAGACTTGTGATATGACCACTCACTATAGTCATGAATTACTGGCGCTCCGACCGGGGTGATGCCCCCCTTCCGTTCCGCGCTCTAATCTGGTGCATGACACGTCGACCCGGATGCTGGCTCTCCCACATGTCGGAGTAGTAAGAAGGAGCAAAGAATGATGCGGTATATACTAGTACTATACTAGTACTACTCAGGTCAGAGGAGTGCGAACCACGGCAGCCCAGTGAACCAGCCGTGCGAACCACGGTAGCCCAGTGAACCAGCAGTAGAAAACAATAATGTGGTGATATGGCCATAAAAAACAATGTGCTACGGTCCACATGTAGCATGTACATTAACACTCCTCTTTGTTTGGATCCCTGAGTTAGAGCTAGTTTGGGTTGAAATAGCCTCAAATTATCGAAACAAGAGGGGTTAGTTTGAGCTAGTTTGGTCTAACTCAACTAAAAAACTAGCCCAGTGGAGAGGTTCTAATTGGGTTAGTTATCCTGGGCCCACTAAAAGAGAACTAAAAAAATCTCACCTGCCCGCACCAGATCGCTCCCCTAAAAAAATCTCACCTGCCCGCACCAGATTGCTCCCCCCCTCTCGCACGACTCCTCTCTGTTCCCCATAGGGCCGCCCGCCCAAGCATTGCTCGCCCTCTCTCTCCTCCGGCCGCCCTCTCCATCCGGCCTTCGTCGCCCTACTCCGGCCGCCCTCTCCCTCCGACCTTCGAAGGTCACCCCGCTCCCCCTTCACCAGTCGTTTTTCTCCCTCTGTCGTGCGCGACGGTGGCGCATCTACCAGGGAGGTCGTGAGAGGGGTGAGTTTGTTCGTTCCTTCTCTGTCTCACGGCCATATCATTGATCTTGCTTGCTCTAGCGCTAATTTTGATTTGGAAAAGTAGATCCTGATCAAACTTGCTATAGATTTGTGGTGCACGCATGGAATTGTTTGATGCTGCTTGAGGAGGTAATAAATCTTTCTAGCTTGCCAAAGATTCAGTTCACCTTTCCTGGTATTTCAATTTCAGGCTTGCATTATTTGTAGAGGCCCAAAGATTCAGTTCACCTTTCCTGGTATTTCAATTTCAGGCTTGCATTGTTTCTAGAGGCCCAAAGATTCAGTTCACCTTTCTAGGTATTTGAGTTTCAGGCTTGCATTATTTCTAGAGGCCCAAAGATTCAGTTCACCTTTCTAGGTATTTCATTTTCAGGCTTGCATTATTTCTAGAGGCCCAAAGATTCAGTTCACCTTTCTAGGTATTTCAGTTTCAGGCTTGCATTATTTCTAGAGGCCCAAAGATTCAGTTCACCTTTCTAGGTATTTAAGTTTCAGGCTTGCATTATTTCTAGAGGCCCAAAGATTCAGTTCACCTTTCTAGGTATTTCAGTTTCAGGCTTGCATTATTTCTAGAGGCCCAAAGATTCAGTTCACCTTTCTAGGTATTTTAGTTACAGGCTTGCATTATTTATAGAGGCCCAAAGATTAAGTTCCCAGTCGGCGGCAAGCGGCCCTGCTACCCATGCCGGTGTCGACCTCAACTCGCAAGGGCCAGCGTCGGAGGGGTTCCCGGGGCTTGGGCTCTACAGAGCCTTCCTCCAGAGCGACGATGGCGAGCTCCTCCCTCGGTGCGTGAGGGGCTCCGGGCTCCCTCCCTATCGTGAACAACTTCCGTGATGAGTTAGCTCATTCTTTGTTTCATGAAGTGTTTTTTTATTTTGTGAAGCTTGATTGACGACTTGTATGTTTAAGTGGGATATCTCATTTGTATGGACAAAGTAAAAATTATCATGTTTTGCATGCTTGATTGTATAGATGGTTCGTTTATGTCAATTGTGAGCGGGAGGAGGCCACAGAAGAGCCGGCCACACCAAGAGGGTGCTTGGATCCAAGGGACTTATTTTAGTCTGACTAAAAATAGGGTCCAAAGTAGTCAAATGATTGAGATAGAGCATTTATTTTCAATCTAACCCTGCTATCCATACACCTCTTTGGTTTAGAGTTAGTTCAGGGTTAGAATCTAACTCTAACCTCTAACTGAGTTAGAGTTCTCCTCGTCTCGGTTCATCGCCATCATACTTTCCCCATTCCTGTGTTTTCAGTATCCTGCGAATCAAAGAGGCCCTTTTTTCGGGAAAAATCAAAGAGGCCCTTAGACTGGTTTAGGTCCGGTCATTTTTTATAAACGTGTTATGTCCAAAATTTAATGAACGTGCTCCGGTTTCCACAAACATAATCCGGTTTCATGTAGTAATTCATTGATTTATTTATTCTTCTGCGGGGGGTTTGCATGTAATTCGTGAGGTCTGAAATGTAAAGTACCCCGGCATATGCTCCGAGTCGTGCATGCACTACGACCCAGATGCTCTATGTCCCACATGTCGGCGAATGGGAGCACGTGGAAATAGCCTAGGAGTACATATAGGAGGATAAATGCGTGAAAAATATGTACTGTGAAGCGTAGCCGCGGTTCGAAAAGTAGACCTAAAGTGATGACAGCTATAGGTCGCACGCACCCAACTAGTGGTACTAGACATACGACTAATTTTTCCCTAAAAAAAGAGGCACGAGTGCTCAGTACTCCTATTCTATAAACACGAGTCCCATCTGACAACAACGTCCGTGCTACAGCTAGCCCTCCTCCCTCGTTTCTCTCTTCTACTCTCTAAGAGCATGGTTAATAATATAGCCAGCTGCTGGCTATATGATGTTGCCATGTCACATATAGTCAAGTTTATAGCCAACAAGTACAATAGCTAGATATAAATATGCACATATAGCCAGAATTTGTCAACCTGCATTTATTTACTTGCTGGAATCTTTAGAAAGACTTATATTTGGGAACGGAGGGAGTACTATACTAATAAAACATTAAGGCTACGAGGCGATGCAGTGCTGGTTACAGGAGGCAAGAAGAAGAGATGCATCCATCGACGACGTCCACCTCCTCGACTCAGGGCGCCGGCCCACCGAACGGCGCCTAAGTAGCAGCGGCTTTCGTGGCCAGGTCGACGTGCTTCTGAACAATGGCGTCCAAAGATTCCAGCCGCTGGAAGAAGGCCAACGTCTTTCTGTCCTCGCAGACGTGGATGTGCAGGTCGACGGTTTCTTGCATGGCGAGGCGCTGCGCGGCGAGCGCGGCCTCGAGGTGCACATTCTTCGTCGCGACCTCCGGCACCTGCAGGGCCACCAGGGCTTGAAAGAGTTCGTCACCATCTAGGCCGATGAGGGTGGCAGGCAATGAGGAGCCTGGGCGCGCGGGCTGGAGCAGTACGGCAAGGTCGTCCGCGCGCTTCTTGACGGCGGTGAACTTGCGGATGGAGTTGACCATCATGTCGTCCATGCGAGAGGCGAAGCCGGCGTCGGCGAGGGCTACGATGCCTGCGGTCGCCAGCACCGTCTGGAAACGCTGCGCGGTGCGGGGCCGCAGGCCGGCGCCTTGGATGATTTGGCACAGCCGACTGCCGCTCGCGTCCATCGCCTCCATAGGTGCTTGTGGCTTCTGGTCACTTGGTCTTGGATTGGAGTGAGCAGTGTTGCGCAGAGACTTGGGAGTAGATGGATTGGAGTGGTGGGGCGCCTTTATTATATGAGAGTCCAAACTCTGTTGCATTCACATCGTGCTGGCTCTAGTCTGCTTCTCCAATTAATTCCCTCTGCATGTAATTGAGGATGCATCATTGACCGTTCAACGTCTCGGGAACCGCTACCCTCTTCCTCCTTGGCATTCTAGCACCTATGGACCCGTCGACGACGAGGTGCCTATGGTGACTTCGTAAATTTCAAGATGATACTTAGTGTCGTGCGTGTGTGCGTTCATAGGGGTGAGTGTATGCGCGTGTATATGAGCGCTTGCGTCTGTACTGTGTCAAAAAAAACGTAAATGCGTGTCAAAAAGAGACTAGTCAGTATACTCAATATTGTGCACCTCGGAGAGGAAAACGATAGAACTAGTACGTATTTATTTACGGTGCAGATTCACTCATTTTGCTCCATATGTACTCCGTCTCGGTGTAGTCTAGTCACTTGTTGAAATCTCTAGAAGGGCAAATACTCCTTTCTGGTTTACAGGGCTATACTAGCAAGTAGTTGTACGTACTAATACAATAGTGGGCTCACATAGCAATTTTGTCTCATGCAAGAGCCTGGCTATATGCGTGCTCCAATGTTCGCAACTGCAACGTTCGGTTTGCGCTTGGCTCTTCGCCTCTTCGAGAAGACGAACAATGATGTTACTACTACTGCTTCTACAGTGTCGAATCCACTGCTGCATGTCCGTCCACCGCGAGCGGGACGGATAGCTTGTTGTAGAAGTACTACTAAGCAAAAGCCTGTCCTCATTTGCGAGCAACAGCGCGCATGGGCGAGGGAGAAGGCGTGTAGTAAAATCAAGCTTCTCCTCGTTCTACGAGTTGACGCGACACATCATAGCACTGGCCCCACATGCTTGCCTCTAAACTTGGCTGAAAGACCCGCAGTGTACAATATATTTGCTGCAACCTCTAACATTTACCCACCACAAATTAAAATATATGTGGCCGTATGCATCATTCTGATGCAGAGGCCGGGGAGTCCCCCCTTTTCGAAAAAAACAAATTAAAATATATATATTCCTGTCTTGACCAGATGAGCGTGCAAACTACAATCACCAGGGTGACAGGTAGGGCCAGAAGACTATTTTAATTTAAAAAAAACTTCGAGACGGCCACATAGCATGGAGCCGACCCCAACGATTTTAAGCTTACAGGCACGGTACACGCTATCTAGACTACTCTACACATGAAACTGCCACGCGAGCGTCCGGGCTGCGCTTGGCTCTTCGCCTCTTCGGGAAGTCGAAAAATGATGGTGTACTACTGCACTGGAGGAGTACTACAGTACGCTTCTGGCCATCTGACACCGATTGAACTGCTGCATGTCCACCGCGTGCGGGAGGGAGAGCGTGTAGCGAAAGCTTCTCCTAGTCTTGCCAGCCACCACGCTCATGGGCGAGGGAGGGACGCTCCTGTCTTTGCGTGTATGACAGGTGGGCCCGACAGGTGTGTGGCCAACCTGTCATACAGCCAAAGGCAGGTGCAGTTAAGTCCGCGAGGGAGAGGATAATCAAACTTCTCGTTGATGTACGAGTTGACGCGACACATCAAAGCACTGCACTCGATATATTTCAATAATTTAGGGTTACCGATGCATTAATTACAACGCATGCATGCATGCCGTGACTCTCCTTTTGATACTTGCATGTGTTGATTTAATGCACCTTGAAGTAGTACTCCCTCCGATTCCTTTTACTTTGCGTATAACTTTTTCTTGTTTTTCTCAGATTAGTCTACGCGTCCGCGTTGGTTTCCATCTGTGCCCCCGCTCGATTAGTTCTGCCCCCATTAATCGCGCCAGTTTCCAAAGCAGAAAATGGCTACAGGCAAACGCGTGCAGCGCCGGATGCGGCTTGACCGCCTGGGGAAGCCAACTCAAGCGAAAAGGAAGGAGGACCAGCCAACCATTGCATGCGCATTTACTGTCGATATTTATGCAGCTTACTCATGCGAAGGGGCAAATTTGTCCAGAAAACTCAAACTACTGCCTTCCTTGGTATGCAGGAGGACAGTTATGCGTAGAGTATAAAATATGTGACGGTAAAGCTTTGTAATGCCCCGGCCCAAGCGAGAGATGGTTGTGCACGAGGAGGGCGAGATCATGCAGACGGAACAGGAACCGACGAGGGAGCTCACTAAGGTCTCGATGGACCTCACCATGCTCCACTGCCCCTTGTGCCTCCGCCCCTTGACGCCTCCAGTGTATGAGGTTCGAATACACCTCGTCCATTCGGCTGATTGAGCAAGGTGCAGGTTTCTTGATTGATGTGTTGTTCGATTGATTTCTGTAGTGCAAGAGAGGGCACCTGGCCTGCGCAGACTGCCGCGTCGAGCGCCCCGGGAACCAGCGTCAGTGCCAGAAGTGCGAGTGCGGCGGTGGCTTCAACGTGCGGAACACGGCGGTGGACGCCGTCGTTTCGTCGATGAGGGTGGAGTGCCCACACGAAGGCTGTGGGCTCTACGTCACTTACCACAAGCTCGCCGATCACCAGAGTGTGTGTCCGCTCGCACCCTGCAAATGCCCCGTGCCCGTCTGCGGCTATGAAGGCCGGCCGCCGGCGCTCTACCACCACATCAGCAACGCGCATCCCATGCCCGTGCACAGGATCCAGTACAGCAAGGTGCTCCAGCTATAAGTGCCACTGTCGGAGCCACGACTCTTGCTGTTCGCGGAGGAGGACCGCCGCACGTTTTTCTTGGTCGGTGGCGTGCTCAACATCGGCGCGCCTATCGCCGTGTCGGTCGTCTGCATCAGAGCGGGGGCGTCCCCACTGCCGCACTACTGGGCCAAGATGTGGGCGAACGGCCCGCCGGGGGAGCCCAAAGGCACGACCGACGCCGTCAAGGTGGAAATGGAGGTGACAAGCAGCAAGGATCCCAGTGACATCGACGTGCAGGAGCTGACCTTCTTGATAGTTCCACCCAAGCTGCTGGCCGGGGCTAAGCTTGTGTCCCTCCACATTCAGATTGACAAGCTCACGTCCTAAATGTTTCGACAGTGCCTTCTGTTTATCTTAGTAATATGCTAATATAGGGATTACCTTGGTCTACTTTAGCTTAAGAAATGGTGGGTTTTGGTGGTGATGCAACAATTACTTCGACATCAAATTAGTAATTTCCAACAGTCGAACGGATATTTTGTGTCTGTTGGATATAAAGTTCCTTTGGGTAAGAAGTACTACTTGTCATCAAAATGGATAAAAGGAGATGTATGTAGACGTATTTTAGTTCTAGATACGTCCCTTTTTATCCATTTTGATGACAAGCACTCCCTCCGTTCCACAATACATGCCTTCCATTTGTCAAAATATAGATGTATCTAGACATGTTTTAGTATTTAGGTACATCCATGATAGAGCCAATCGGATGGTTGAGAACACTACAATTCGTAGCTACAGATGCGTGTGTGACTCCCAGATGCAGAGGCCGGGGGTCATCATCCTCCTTTTCGAGAAAAAACAGACGCGTGTGTGAGAGGACGAGTGCGTGCGTGCACCTCTTCTCTTCCTGTATAACGTACTACTAAACTCAGAGTACAAGTTTTTGTGGGTGGCACGATGGTGCGTGCGAGAAGTCCCGAGAGATAGGTTTAATGCGTCTGAAAAAAGGACTAGCCTAGAGCTCGCCACGCGGGTATTTATAAATTTTGAGCTTGCGTCTCGTCACATTCCAAATTACTCCACGCTATATTGCAGACCTGTTCACACCGATCACAACCTAAACGGTTTCCCACTTAGGAGCGTATTAGTACCACGCTATATTGAATTCCAAACCTGTTCACACCGATCACAACCTAAACGGTTTCCCACTTAGGAGCGTATTAGTACTCGGTTATAAATACTAGTATGCCAAGATGACTGCACATTCCTCCTCAACTCCTCATCCACAAAAACAAACAAGTCATTCAGCATCCTTCCCTTGCGTCTGCCATGGCCAGCGTGAGTTCTGGGTCGAGAGATTGCCAGCAGGGAGAGGCGAGCATGGAAGCGGAAGCACGAGAGATGTCCCGCCTCGCTGCGAGAGCAGCCGACATGTCCCGCCGCGCGGAAGTAGCAGCACAGAGGTCCCGCCGCGCCGCTGAAGCAGCACGGAGGTCCCGCCGCGCCGTCGATGCAGCAGACTGGTCCGGCCGCGCCGCGGAAGCAGCAGAGATGTCCCGCCGCGCCACGAATGCAGCAGAGATGTCCCGCCGCGCCGCGGCGGCCTGGGAAAATTTCTCGCGGGCAGGCGACGACTGTTACAGGCGCATGCATGCGATCGTCCATAGCCAGATGGATCAGATCTCCGGCTTGGCGAGGTTGCAGGACGACGTGAAAGCCTCGTTTGAACAGGCTACCGGCGTCATCCGGCAACTAAGGGAGGGCAATGAGAGGCTCCGGGCCGAGCGCGACCTGCTGAGGGAGAAGATCGTCCGAAGTGCAGACCAGCAGGAGGTGACTAGTGCCTTGTTGAAGAGGACCGGCGTCATCGTCAAGAAACTTATGGACGAGAATGACATGCTCCGCAACGAGCGCCAAAGGCTGGTGGAGGAATCCGTGGATGTTCTCAAGCAGCGTCTTGAGGACACGAAAGAGCTCATCGCCGCTCGCCGCGGAGACTAGTTCCCGCGGCCTGCAGCAACGCATCAAGAAAGTAGAGATCAGCGAGCCAGATCCTTGTCTTCCTTCTTCTTTTGCCCTTGTGTATTTCGGGCGTAGCCGCATGTGGCTTTTTTAATTATCTTTCTAATTATGTAAGACAATTAATCGTCCTTATCTTTCTGTGGAAGATCAATGTTGCAAGGCTGGAATGAAGAAAACTCTTGCTGTGGCGACCCTGGCGTTGCTGTTCTTCTAGTTGCTGCTGGGCTTCCTTCAGTTTCCTGGTTTATTTTGATGTAATAATCGGTTTAGGATGTGGATTGTGTCGTCGGTTGTGAAATGTTGGGTTCTAGCGCGGATGTTTGGCCTTTGTTGGCCTCTTGGGATGTTGCGATTTCAATCTGGTACTCCCTCCGTCTCATAATGTAAGACGTTTTTTGACACTATACTAGTGTCAAAAAGCGTCTTATATTATGGGACGGAGGGAGTAGCTTTTAGTCCTTCGTGTTAGGCTGGAGTTGTGCTGAACTTCTTGTGAATTGTGGTGGTTTTCAGTAATGAAAATCGGAAGGGGCAAGCCCTTCTTTGATCAAAAAAATCGTCCTTATATATTCATCAGTCTTGCTATAAGTCGCAGTAGATGCTATATAGGTCCGTCGGATCTTACATCAAGATCCGTGCTGTCAGATTTTCTTTTTTCTCTCTTAAATCTCAGTCGAGTGAGACATAGCCACGACATTAAACAGAGGCTCGGGCGCCATTAATGGAGACCTTGGGAGAGAGGTGGACGGCAGATGGAGGTCAAAGGGCTCTCCTCCCGATAAGCACGCGCAGGGGTCTGATCGCACGCCTCTCGTACTCAAATAGCTACCCTGCACGGCGCCTCCTAGCTAATAAAAAATGGGGACGCGTGGCGGCACGTAAATGGTACTAGTAAGTAGAACGCCCACGGTTTCAATAATACTTGTGTTTCCGATTGTAACGTGACAGCACTTGTTCCAAAATGACTTTGTTGATTGTTAATGTGTGCGCCTTCGCAAATCGGACTGCAAATTTACCACAGCATGTTGGTGCCATGTCATGGCACCAAGCCAAGTTTCATTATTTTCATGCGTGTTTTGGATTTACAGGAATTAAAAAACTAAGTTTCTCAATGTTTCCAACCCAGCCACGACGCCCAGAATTTTGAATTTCATTCCCATTTCTTGCATGGAACCTAGAAATTTACCCGAGGACACACATGTGATTTTTCAACCAACTTTGGTGCACTGGAACATGTGCTTGTATTTCAAATTTGAATTATGCACACAAAGGTGACACGTTCCCTCCCAGAACCACGAGCCTTCTTGAGAGAAGCTCCGATTTGCAAGAAGCTTATACCAAAATTTGTTCCTATTCGGCCAATTTTTTTACCACGGCATGGTACTACCATGACATGACACCATGCCAAGTTTCATGATTTTAAAACCAAGTTTCTCAATGTTCTTGACCGAGCCACGATGCCCAGATGTTTGAATCTTATTCTCATTTTTTGCATGGGAGTAGAAATTCACCCGAGGACACAAATGTGATTTTCAACCAACTTTGGTGCACGGGAGCACGTGCTTGTAGTTCAAATTTGAATTATGCACATTAAATGACCAAAAACTCAATTAATGTGTAAATAAGGCCAAACGAAGCCGGAATAATTCCAAAATTTAACAGGGCACTCATGTAGTTCTATGTTGCCTTTGTAAATAAACTCAAGGGGGACAACGTATATCGTTTCGCACTCAAAGGTGACACGTTCCCTCTCAGAACCACGAGCCTTCTTGAGAGAAGCTTCGGTTTGCAAGAAGCTTATACCAAAATCTGTTCCTATTCGGCCATTTTTTTACCACAACATGGTAGTACCATGACATGACATCCATGCCAAGTTTCATGATTTTCAGACGTGTTTTGGATTTACAAGAATTTTAAAACCAAGTTTCTCAATGTTCTCGGCCGAGCCATGATGCCCAGATGTTTTAATTTTATTCTCATTTCTTGCATGGGACCTAGAAATTCACCCGAGGACACAAATGTGATTTTTCAACCAACTTTGGTGCACGAGAGCATGTGCTTGTAGTTCAAATTTGACTTATGCACATTAAATGACCAGAAACTCAATTAATGTATAAAAAACGACAAACGAACCCGGAATAATTCCAAAATTTAACATGGCACTAATGTAGTTCTATGTTGCCTTTGTTAAGAAACTCAAGGGCGGGGGGGGGGTGGCACGTTCCCTCTTAGAACCACGAGCTTCCAAATCGGCCCAATTTTTTACCACAACATGTTAGTGCCATGACATGACACCATGCCAAGTTTCATTACATGAATTTAAAATCTAAGTTTCTCGATGTTCTCGGCAGAGTCATGACGCCCAGATGTTTGAATTTCATTCTCATTTCTTCCATGGGACCTAGAAATTCAACCAAGGACACACATGTGATTTTTCAACCCACTTTGGTGCACCGGAGCATGTGCATGCAATTCATATTTAGATTATGCACATTAAAAGTCCAGAAACTCAATTAATGTATAAAAAGGCCAAATGAACCCGAAATAATTCCAAAATTTAACAGGGCACTCATATAGTTCTATGTTGCCTCTGTAAATAAAATCAGGGGGGAGGCAGCGTATATCGTTTCGCACACAAAGGTGACACGTTCCCTCTCGGAACCACGAGGCTTGTTGAGAGAATCTCCGGTTTTGCAAGAGGCTTATACCAAAACTTGTCCCAATTCAGCCAAAAATTATACGTATGAAAACAGGGTTTAGATTATCCCGAACATCTCGCTACCTAGACCAATAATGTACTATGATTTGAATTCAACATAAAATGGATACAGATATTTGAATTGGAGAGCGTATGGTACATGTAGTTCATAGTGAAATATGATTACTGCTATATGCATGTCTTTTTGTTATCAAGATAATATTTAAATTATTGTATAACTTGACAACAATCGTATTCAAATAAGGAAAATTGATTCAAATTTAGTCCATATGGTAGACGACAATATATATGTTCACATGGTGGAGTAAAATGTTCATATATGATGGAAGATCAAAATGTATGACTACATCAATTATAAACCGCAAGGTCACCTAATGATATATTCGAATTCAACATAACGTGGATTCAAAAATTGAAATTCGAGATCATGGCATCTGTAATCATATAAAAAGGGACATTACTCTTTCTTTGGTGGGAATTGATTTGTTTTTTGTTGTTGTTGAGGGAAGTGCGAATCGATTTGGTACTGTGCAGGGTAATCATGTTCTCCCGATTTTTTTACATTTTTCTTGTAGTTTTTTCAATGGCATCTATAGCAATATAGTAAAAGGGGACATGACTCTCTTGTGTCTTGTATGATTTTTTTACACGTTAAGTTTGTTCTGCCGAACAAGGAATCCGCACCTTGTTATCCCGAAATTTTCAAGCTCGAGTATCTTTTGTCTCACCTGCTTTGAAACTCCCGCTTCTTCAACCCGCGCCGCGCCTTGTTATCCCGAAATTTGGACGCGCGCGAGAACTCCCTCCTCATCCGAAATCGCTCCCGCAGCCCAGACACGCGAAATCCCCCTTCTACCCCTCAGCCGGAAATGAAGCTCCACGTCGCGGTGTCAAAACCGGTGGGGGTACGCTGGTAACTTACCCTACATTTCGGACAAGCGCGTCCCTAAGCTTGGCTCCCCCTCCCCCTTCGCCCCCCTCCCCCCCATTCGTACACCGAGGCCGCCAAAACCCGCGAAACCCCACGCTCCTCCGTCGGCCTCCCGACCGCCGCCCAGCCGGAGACTCTTCCCCGACTACGTCGTCCACCGCAACAGCTCGCCGTCCCTCATCCACCGCACCGGATGAGGATCCGTTGTCGATCTCGTCGTCCCGCCGGATCAGCCGCCCCGTCCTCCACCTCCAAGGAGCTGCCCCGATGTTCGCCTCGTCTATCGCGCCACCTCAATCCCCACAGCGCCGTCTTGACCTGCCCCACCGGAACCGCAGCACCCTCACCAATTCCTCCGATGAAGGCGAGGCCAACTCGGCGCCACCAAGGAGGTTCTGCACTCACCGCTGCATTTTATCTTTTATTTGATCTCACGGGCCTGCTGGTGCTCGATACCGAGCAGACATGGCATCTCCATCGACGGCGCCGTCGCCGGCCACATCATCCACGGCGTCTCTCCCCATGTCGTTGCTTCCTCGGCGGCGACTTCCACAACGGCACTAGCTGCAGCTGCTCCGGCTCTCGCTCGCGCTGCGGCTCTGTTCTTGCTGTCGGTCGCGCTGCTGCACTGCTCCTGCTTTTGTTCGTGCTGCTGCTCTGCTCTTGCTCTCGCTTGCGCTGCTGCTGCTGCTGCACGACCTCCGGCAGCTACAGGAGTTGCTGCTTTAGCACTCGCTCGCGGTGCTACTGCACGACTTGCTCTTTGCTAGTGCGTTCCCTGCTCGAGCGTTTGCTAATTTAGATCACTGCTTCTCTGCTACTAGTGCTCGAACGCCCTAAACATCTATTGCAATGCTCTGTTACTAGTTCAATCAGTTTCGACAGTAAAATTCAGTTTCAACTGTGAAGTTCATTTTCTTCAGTTAAGTTCAGAGTGAACAGTACTTACAGCATCTGTCGGAGCGGCCGTGGCGCGGCTGATGCGTTTTACATATAGCACTTTTTGGTGATGTATTTTACATCATCTATTGCAGATGATATTAGGGTCCCACTTCAGATTAAAGTTGTCTGTCTTGTCATGCTTCAGCCTCGTCGCCGTACACCTTAGCGGAGCTGCTCCAACGACGGAACCGTCCATCACAGCGGAGCAGTACCCTCGGCGCCGTTTCCAGAGGCCTCGGATCTTCTTCCCCGCCTCCGACAGTCACACCAGCATCATCACCATCCTCCACGTCCAACCCAATGATGCTGAGGTCCACAAGGCTATGCCAAAGAGGTTGTACACTCGTCGCATCACTTTGTTTCTCCATTCCTCTGTTCTTCCAATTCATGTGAGCCAAACACCCAGGTTGACTGAAATCCTATGTTTCCGAATGCTCTGTTTTGCACGTGCATTCCTGCATTTGCAGATTGTATTCCAGAGGAAGATAACTGTTCAGATGGAGATTCAGAAGGAGCCGACCATGCCTGTTTACCACCTGAGGTGTTTGCTCTAACCTGGCATGCTGATGTTGGTCATATCATGCATATGGCGCCTTGCATTGCTTACATTATACATCTTATATGTCATCAGCTTAGTTTAGATTTGCTTTGTGTGAATGCCACCTGTTTGGTTTCTATATCATACTCCCACCATTCCTAAATATTTGTCTTTTTAGAGATTTCAACAAGTGACTACATACGGAACAAAATGAGTGAATCTACACTCTAAAATATGTCTATATACATCCGTATGTGGTAGTCCATTTGAAATCTCTAAAAAGACAAATATTTAGGAACGGAGGGAGTATATGGGAATTATGCAATGCCATCTTCTTTAGCCAGGCATCATATACGTGAATCATGCAATGCCATCCTGTTTAGCCAGTCATCGTATATGTGAATTGTATCGTGCCATATTTTTTTCCATAATGTGTTCCATTTGTCAGCAATGTTTATACATTCATCTACTCTTCCTGTGCATCAGCCATTTGAGTCGGTCATGGGAAAATCTGGAGTGAAAACAAGGTCTTCTGAGCAGTCAGTGCTACCTGTCGATGCAGATTTCTTGCTGGTTACAGATAGCTCCTCAGAGGAGGATTCAGAGAGAGATGACCAGTCGTATCCCCCCCCCCCGAGGTGCATGCTCTAACTTGGCTGGGTTATATTGCTCATATCATGCATATGGTGTCTTGCATTGCCATGCCATCTGCTTAGATTAGACATGCTTTGTGTGAATGCCTCCTGTTTGCTTTCTATATCAGATATGTGAATTATGCAATGCCATGTTTTTCAGCCAGTTATCATATATGTGAATTATGCACCGCCATGGAGCCAGGCATCATATATGTGAATTATCTCATGCCATCTTTTTTTCATTACGTATTCCATTTGTCGACAATCTGTGTATATTGAACTACTCTTCATGTGTATCAGCCATTTGAGCCGGTTATGGAAAAATCTGGAGTGAAAACAAGGTCTTCAGAGCAGGCAATGGTACCTGTTGAAGCATATATCTCGATGGTTACAGGGAGCTCCTCAGAGGAGGATTCAGAGACAGATGACCAGTCCTATATCCCACCTGAGGTGTATGCTCTAAGTTGCAATGTTTATATTTCTCATATGATGCATATGGTGTCTTGCATTGCTTAGTTTAGACATCATATGCACAATATTGAATTCTCTCTGCTTAGTTTAGAGATCATACATGCGAGTGCCAGCTGCTTAGTATATGAATCAATTATGTCAATTATATCATGCCATCCTGTATACTTAGACAACATGTATGTGAATTATTTCATCCCAACCTATTTTAGAAAGACATCATATAGTTTTGTCATGTCATCCTGTTTAGGTACTCATCATATGTTGAATTATGCCATTATATCCTGTTAAGTTATCCATCATATATCTGAAACTGTGTCATGCTATCCTGTTTAGTTAGGCATCATATATGTGAAATTGTGTCATGCTGTCCTGTTTGGTTAGACAACATATATGTGAATTACCACATCTGTCTATCATACAATGTCTGTACGTTCAATTTCGTTTCTTGTTTATCAGCCATTTGAATTGGAGGGGGTGATGGCAGTATCTAAGGGAGCAAAAACCCGTTCTTCACAAAAGACAGTGCTACCCGTCGATGCAGATAGAACCATGGTTGTACTGGCCCACAAACTAGCCCCACCACACATAATCGAGACTCTTCCAGATTGCACACTTACACCGTTGGGCAGAGAACCAGCTACAACCCATCTAACCGCAACCCCAGCGGATAGTAACCCACTTATAGTTGACAAAGCACCATGTCCACCACAGAGTACCCCCACACGAGCAGTTTGTAAAGCTACTGCAGTGCCCAAAGCACGAAGACCACCACAGCTAACCCAAACTCCACGTTTAAAGCAGAAGAGCAACTGTTCTCAGGTCAGATTCCGTAGCTATGGTCCATACTCCTTTGCTGTTGCATCACTGTATTTACTCATACCAACTACTTTCGAATTTGAAGGATCCAATTGAAACTCCAATGGCGCAACAGGTATGTTTTAAACCTATTTCTTTAACTGGATTGCTGTTCTAACTTCTTGCTCTATGTTGATTTCAGTTTAAGTTGTATAAACAGTTATGTTCTCATGTGATGCACATTACAAGTGCTGCCAATGCTGTGTAGTTTCTCACACTTATATTCTGTCTATGCTGCTGTGTCTTAAAAATATATGAGTTGAACTGTGTCTCTATCTTGATTAGGGAACATAAACTAGAATGATATGGACAATACAGTGACCATAGTACATAGATATATGTTTGTTTCATGCTGTTATCCTGTCCACCTTACTACTGAACCGGTTTACCAAAATGAGTTTGGTATACTACAAGCTAAACCTGTGATGTGTCTGCTTGTTTCTCTTGTAGTATGCAAACAGAATATTGGAGAAGAGCACCCCACTATGCAATGGTAGAGAAAGTAATGCAGATAAGGTTCAAGATAGTGAGACAACCCTGTTGGTCTCCAAGAAAGGTGATAAAAACGATCTTGTAGACAGTGAGAAAACCCCACAGTCCTGCGTTGATGTAGTGTTCGAGTTACTGGCCAGTACCGCTGGCACAAGCTCTTCGAACTCGCTGCCTGAATCACTTCGGCTTCTTCAGTCTCAGCTACAAGCTGAAAGGCATCAGTCATCTGTGCTGCGGCAAGAAGCCGAAGGACTGAGGAAGTCCCTGCAGAATTCAGATGCGTACTTTCTTGTGCAACAGCAAGCGCTGGAGGATTTAAGCGCCAAACAAGAGAAAGTTAATAAGCTTGCTAAGCATCTTGCCAGCATTATGGGTACCCAGGATATTGTTTCTTGAACTCTTCTGAAGTGGTTTCAGTTCTGGACTTGTTTTGCTGCGGCGTTTATATGCTGCTGTGTTCCCTATATTTGCACTGGTGGTGAACTTTGATGCCCAGTGGATGTAATATGTGTAATAGCCGTGATAGCCTAGCATAAGTTGCTTGCTTATTTATTTCCTTGTTGTCTTGTTTATTTGTTTGCTTGTAGTCAGTGCAGTTCTTTTTCCGCGGTTTGCTAGTGGCTGCAATAACCTATTTTTTAAAACTAGGCCACAATAACCATGGGCTAATATTTACTGTAGTGATACTGGGCCTCCTACGGGCCGTAGAAACAGTGGGCCTTCTACGGGCCATAGAAACAGTAGGCCTTCTACAGCCCGTGGAAACGTTGGTCCTTCTACGGGCCGTAGAAACAATGGGCCTTCTACGGGCCCTATCATCAATTGGCCTTATACGGGCCGTATGATCGATTGGCCAAACATGGGCCAATAACAGGCCGCATTATGGCCGTGAACGGGCTAGAGTTGGAATCGTCCGTTCATGGGCCGACCATAACGGGCCATCGTTAATAGGCTGTATTTGATGACGCTATGAAAACGGCCCAATGTATTAACGGACCACAAACGGGCCGACTGTAACCACGGGCTGAATTTGGCCCACAAGCAGAAAATTACAGTAACGGGCCGTAAGTAAACGAATGCTCGAAATGAGCCCAAGAATAAATGGGCTCTGAGAAGGCCGAAAGATAACATGGGCTGGAAACGGCCCAACTGAATAACGGGCCATTAATGGGTATAAAGTGATACACTGTTCATTACGGGCCAGTTTCACCACGGGCCGTTAATGGGTCTAAAGTGATACACTGTTCATTGCGGGCCAGTTTCACCACGGGCCGTTAATAGGCCAAGAGTTACATAGGACCTCATATGGGCCGAAAGACGTCATCGGCCATACATGGGCCAGAAGTGAAAACAGGCTGGAATCATATTGGATGGCCCAGATGACGCTACTGGGCCTAATTCGGGTAGGGCGTAACGGGTCTTGGGTTAGCGGGCTGTAAATGGGCTATATGCGAACAAGCCGTTAACAGGCTTTCCATGGGCCGGCCCGTCACCTTTTGACCAAGTCAAACAGGCCGGCCTTTTCACAGGAATGGGCCTCTGTTGGGCCGGGCCACATGTCGACGTATCATAGGCGCCTTCTGTCCAATGAGTGGATGCCATCTGTCCCAACAATGAGCCGACACGTGTTTCCTCCAGCCAATGACGATTTTACACGTGGAAAATCCCCATTGGTCGGGGCTGTTAACGGGTTATCGGATCCAAAACCCGACCCGATAGCTTAACGGCGTTCCGTTATGGTGGATGCCACGTGTCGGTCACCCTTGACGAAAGCACTTCTGTGACGCGCGATTTATCGGCATGGAAGTGGACACTTCCGTGATGGTAATTTTGGTAATGTCATCGAACACTTCTATTGACGAAAAAACGTGACTATCTTGATTCTGTCATAAATTTGTCATGGATGTACATGTTGGGGATATACATAACAGGTAGGCCCACGAAGGGTCGAAATATCATGAAGCATGGGGTCCACACAACATGTGGGTCCAGGTCAATTTCATACAGACACACTATCCACTCGGACAAGCAGCATACTATCCACTCGACCAAGCAACATACCATCCACTCGGATGACGGTTCACCACTCGACCGTACGAATCACTCGGATATACGAAGACCAGCAGGCAGCAAGGCAGTCGGCATCTTTCTAATAGTGAGGGCTTAATAGCGGGCTGGCATTATGGCATTCATACCCCACTTTGTAACATAGGAGGTGAGGGGGTGGCGCACTCTATATAAGCCACCCCCCGCCACTAGACTTGGGGGGTCTTTTCTTCGACCTTTCTCTCTTTTCACCATTAGTCTCAGGACTTAGCTCAGGCATGGGGATCCGTTCCTCTCTCTCACACACACATTGTAATCTCCGGATATATACTCAGATAAAACAAAGCCTCTCCGGAGCACGAGACGTAGGGTTGTTATCTCCACCGTGAGAGGCCCGAACTCGCTAAAACACACCGTGTCACCCATATGCATCTCGATAGATCATGCTCCGTTATCCTACCCCTCTCTTACTGTCGGAGTCGTTCCCACGATAGTTGGCGCCCACCGTAGGGCATGGCGTCTATCGAGCCATGATGCAAATGGTTTTTCCTTCAAACTTCAACAGCGAATCAATTAACAGCGCGAGAGAAATTGGCCGCTAGAGCTCTGGTCATCGCTCCATTCGTACAAATAAAAAGATCAGGGAGTCCCATTCCATTCTATTTTGTTCTTTACAATCGATCTTTAATCTAACAATGGTTGTTTTTCCTTCTGTATGTACATGCGCGAGCGCGGGCAATAGCTGCAGCGCGGCCGTGCCACCAAGCATCGTTCTGACGAGCACCATGGAGGCCGAGCTCATGGCCAGTCCGCTGTCGCCCGTCTTCTTCGTCGTCGACCACCGACGCCTCCGCCAAGTCAACCGCCGCCCGTCCGGCTTCGCTGACCTCTGGCGCATCCATCCGCGCCGAAACCATACCTCCAGCGATGTTCCCGGATCCCGCCTCCGGCCTGATGCCGATGTGGTCTTGATGATGGAGGCGCACCTACCACCGGCGTCGCAGGCGCGCTGCACTCCTCCCTCATCAGCTTCTCCAGCGTGGTCGCCGCGGCGTGCGCGCGGGTCCGGCGCGGCGCGGCAGTAGGAAGCCCGTCGCTCCTCCGGGCGCGACGATTCTTCCCTCCGTCGCCGGCTGCTGGCCATGGTTTTCTTTTTCCCGTCAGCCATGCAAGGTGAGTGGGCTGCCTCCTCCTTGATTACGTGCATGCATATAAATGCGCCCAGTACAGGAAACGGAAGGACGTCTTCAACACCGGATTAATTAGCTGCGCCATGCAAGCTAACGGGAGGACGTCTTCAACACCGGATTAATTAGCTGCACCATGCAAGCTTTGCAATTAATCTGGCTTTGGTCCATGTTTTGGAAAGCCACAGGCACTAGGCTCCAGCGCACACACACCCTGCGTTGCTTACAAGCCAGCCCAGACGCTCCGCTACTCCGAGCCGGTACTCTTGTACAGTCGGACAGACATAAGTCTACACTCGAACAGGTATGGCTCTGTTTACTCGGACAGGTACGCCTCTGACTTACTCGGGCGGATTCGTTCATTCGGATAGATGCTACACTCGGCATGCCTCGTTTACTTGGAGACACGTCCAGGTTCATCCAGATACATTTTTCATGAAATCTGCATTCAGACGACTAACGTGCAGGCACTTGATCATTCGTGTGTTCTCACTCGGTCGGACGCTTCCTTGACGACATGCTCAACTCGACCGTCCCATGCCGTGCCACTCGGTTGGACACGTCCTCGACACTCGGCCACCCACGCGTCGCTACTCCGCGGGACGGGTCTACTTCACTCGGCCACCCCGCGCACCGCTACTCCGCGGGACGAGTCTACTTCACTCGGACGTCTCGCGCGTCGCCACTCCGCGGGACGGGTCTACTTCACTCGGACGCCCCGCGCGTCACCACTCCGCGGGACGGGTCTACTTCACTCGACCACCCCGCGCATCGCTACTCCGCGGCAAGCATCTTCATCACTCGGCCACCCCGCGCATCGCTACTCCGCGGGACGGGTCTACTTCACTCGGCCACCCCGCGCACCGCCACTCCGCGGGACGGGTCTACTTCACTCGGACGCCCCGCGCGTCACCACTCTGCGGGACGGGTCTACTTCACTCGACCACCCCGCGCATCGCTACTCCGCGGCAAGCATCTTCATCACTCGGCCACCCCGCGCATCGCTACTCCGCGGGACGGGTCTACTTCACTCAGCCACCCCGCGCACCGCCACTCCGCGGGACGGGTCTACTGCACTCGACCACCCCGCGCATCGCTACTCCGCGGCAAGCATCTTCATCACTCGGCCACCCCGCGCATCGCTACTCCGCGGGACGAGTCTACTTCACTCGGCCACCCCGCACACCGCTACTCCCCTGGACGAGTCTACTTCACTTGGACGTCTCGCGCGTCGCCACTCCGCGGGACGGGTCTACTTCACTCGGACGCCCCGCGCGTCACCACTCCGCGGGACGGGTCTACTTCACTCGACCACCCCGCGCATCGCTACTCCGCGGCAAGCATCTTCATCACTCGGCCGCCCCGCGCGTCGCCACTTGGTTGGTCACCTCATCACCACTCGACCGTCCCGTGTGTCGCCAATTGGTTAGTCACCTCATCACCACTCAGTCACGCCGCGACACAGTTTTTACAATCTCATAAATGATTGTTATTCTTTTTTATATGCTCTAAATCCCCCAGTGGGTGACTTAGTTGCGAATCCGTCTCGCCTAAGTTTCAAAAAATCCTACCGGGTGGAGAGCAACCCTCCCACTCAGGGGCTTAGCTGCAGTCCAGTACTCGCCTAAGTTCTCTCACTTGGAGACTTAGCTGCAGTCAGGCACTCGCCTAAGTTTCAAAAAATCCTACCGAGTGGAGAGCAACCCTCCCACTCGGGGGCTTAGCTGCAGTCTAGTACTCGCCTAAGTTTCAAAAAATCCTATCGAGTGGAGAGCAACCCTCCCACTCGGGGGCTTAGCTGCAGTCCAGTACTCGCCTAAGTTTCAAAAAATCCTACCGAGTGGAGAGCAATCCTCCCACTCGGAGGCTTAGCTGCAGTCCAGTACTCGCCTAAGTTTCAAAAAAAATCCTGCCGAGTGGAGAGCAACCCTCCCACTCGGGGGCTTAGATGCAGTCCAGTACTCGCCTAAGTTTAAAAACACGATACAGGTTGGTCACCTCATAACCACTCGGCCGCCCCGTGCGTCGCCACCAGGTTGGTCGCCTCATAACCACTCGGCCGCCCCGCGCGTCGCCACAGGTTGGTCACCTCATAACCACTCGGCCGCCCCGCGCGTCGCCATCGGTTGGTCACCTCATAACCACTCGGCCGCCCCGTGCGTCGCCACCAGGTTGGTCACCTCATAACCACTCGGCCGCCCCGCGCGTCGCCACAGGTTGGTCACCTCATAACCACTCGGCCGCCCCGCGCGTCGCCATCGGTTGGTCACCTCATAACCACTCGGCCGCCCCGTGCGTCGCCACCAGGTTGGTCACCTCATAACCACTCGGCCGCCCCGCGCGTCGCCACAGGTTGGTCACCTCATAACCACTCGGTCGCCCCGTGCGTCGCCATCGGTTGGTCACCTCATAACCACTCGGCCGCCCCGCGCGTCGCCACAGGTTGGTCACCTCATAACCACTCGGCCGCCCCGCGCGTCGCCACCAGGTTGGTCACCTCATCAGCACTCGGCTGCCCCGTGCGTCGCGAATCGGTTGGTCAGCTCATCACCACTCGGCCGCCCCGCGCGTCGCCACTCGGTTGGTCACCTCATCATCACTCGACCGCCCCGCGCGCCTTCAGACAGCTAAGTCATTTTACATTCTGTTATTTTCGTCTTCCCGAGTATTCCATAATTCACACATCACGTTCACTCGGACGCCACACCACCGAGTGTACCCCTATGCTCGACTGCTTATTTTCACATACTTGCTTAGTACTGGTTATGTGACTCCCAAGTCCAACTTCCATTTTTTCGCATATATCATTTACGAACACCATGTGTCGTTCTTCATTTCGAGTTTGCATCGGTCCTCCGGGGCTGCAACTCAGTCGAAACACTACACTTCCATTTTATTTTAGCCAGTATTCCAACGAGTTCAGTAGCATCTCTCGCTTCGACAAGTGTGAACGAATCCTTCGCTCTTTTAGACTTTTGCTGGTCAACCAACAAGCCCCTTGCACTCCCAGCGGGTGTCTATGGGTGTTATTCACAAAATCATTTCAGCACACATCAAATTTCCTCAAGAAATTATTGTGTTGACTTGTGCCATTTTTTACACAAGTTACGCGATCACTCGACAGCCTTACGCGCCAACTTCATCGCTGCTCGGACTCGGTCACCATACTGATCCTAGCGCACCACAACACTGACCTTGTCCCTCTGTTGACTTCAAACACGTCCGACCAACCCCTCTATGAAATTCTCTTCATTGTATCAATGATATAGACCTCGTCGGGCATGAGACAGATAAGTCCCTTTCATAATTAAACTTCACACTTCACTCTTTTGCGAGTTTGCCTCTTTCGAGCATCACTCGGAAGCTTCTCCTTATCTTTACCCAAATCTGACTCGATGAATTGCAAATCATCCATTCAAGACTATATTTCTCATATTCCGGCATGTCCGTTGTCGAAGCCTGTAGTATGCTCGGGGGCTACGCCGCACTCGGGGGCTGCACCTCATTTGAAATGACACTCGCCTGAGTGGTCGAGTACTTCATCACCAGTCAGATCCTTCACTTCAACAAGTGCATTCGATCCGCCACTTGGACAAGTTTTATAATCACCCAGATGCTCTGCACACCATCTTCTTTCCTACTCAGACTTAGTTGTCACGCCGGTCTTGTTGCGTCGCAACCACACCAAACTCGTCACTACATAAGCTTCGAAAGCATTCGACTAAGTCCTCCGAGGACCATTTTCACCGTCCGATGACACACGACTTCGCCTTAGCCGCTTCGCGCGCCGCCACTCGGTTGTGCACGTCTTCACCACTCGGCTGCCCCGTGCATCTTCACTTGGCTAGATATGTAGTCCTACATTCGACCACTTCACACGTCATCACCATTCGACCGCTCCATGCATCGTCACTCGGTTGTACACATCATCGCCCCTCTGCCGCCTCGCGCGTCACCATCAGTTGGACATGTCTTTACCTCTACACCCCCAACACGGGAACGACTAAGTTACTCATATGGTCAAACCTCATATCACACTCTGTAGCAAGTTTACCTCCTTCGAGCATCACTCGGGGGCACAGTTGGCCATGTCAGCCTCAGAGGTTACGCCCATTTGGTCAACCTGTTGATCACATCAGGAATATTCTTCTGACCATACATGCTCGGTTCGCCGAAGATCTATAAGTGAAGCACGTCCACTTGGATAAATACCCCTTTCATGCAAAAGGGTAAAAATGAAGCACCATCACTGAATCGTATAGGCTACCTTACTCGTTGAACATCGTTCGTACAACCACCTCGTTACGCATCCATCTGATTGATTCAATTCCAGACAAAGATATTTGCTGTGCCAACTGCCTGGAGGTTTACCGAGAGACTTAAACCCTCTGCCAGACTCATCTAGTCCGACAGAGGCTCGGGGACTACACCCAGTGGGTGCACTCAGCGTGCCCCTACTGGAAGAGAACTCAGAAAGAAACATTTTGCTCGATGCAAACCCATCTCCAGTATTACTCGACCTCCGAGTCAGAGAAGAACAAGTTCGATCAGTACCAGCTAAGAAGAGTTTTAGTTCTCTCATACCCCCGCCGACTTCCCGCAGTCGACGGCGGTCTCGGGAACTACACCCAGTGGGTGCACTCAGCGTGCCCCCACTGGAGTAATCTCCACTCGGTACGGCCTGACCAGTCCGAGTGATGAACAACAACAAAAAGACAGGCTCTAAGACTCCCGCCGACTGCCCGCAGTCGACGGCAGTCTCGGGGACTACACCCAGTGGGTGCACTCAGCGTGCCCCCACTGGAATGGTATCCACTCGGAACGGTCCGCCCAACCCGAGTGACGGCCAAACAACAAAAAAGACACGTTCCAGGCGTGAAGAAATTCCGAGTAATCAGTTACTCGATGTAGGCCCAGCTCCAAATCACTCCAAAAAAATATTCTATAAGGCGAGTTTAACGCTCCTCCATGGACCTGTTTTGAGCCTTCTTCTAGGACTCAAAGTGTGAAACTCACAAGTGTGGATCTGAAACCGACTCGTATTGACGTTCCTCCGGGATAAGAATGGCATCTCTCTAAAAGAGCAGTCCATGTGTCAATCTGGTTGCACGGATTTAATGACACGCCCATACTCAGATCACGAGTTAAACCTCTCCCGAGAGATGAACGAATGTCACCAAGTTGCTCCTCACAGACACTTACCTCGATTAGTCGGGAAGCATGGTGCCGGAATCCATTGAGATTTTGTTCAAACCTTGGTTGTCTGAAAGCGCGGCGACATGTACCGAGTATTTCTGTAATCACTCGGACCAAACTGTGTCTTACACCAACTCGTTCTGCAAAATCGCAATCGATTCGGGGGCTAATGTTGGGGATATACATAACAGGTAGGCCCACGAAGGGTCGAAATATCATGAAGCATGGGGTCCACACAACATGTGGGTCCAGGTCAATTTCATACAGACACACTATCCACTCGGACAAGCAGCATACTATCCACTCGACCAAGCAACATACCATCCACTCGGATGACGGTTCACCACTCGATCGTACGACTCACTCGGATATACGAAGACCAGTAGGCAGCAAGGCAGTCGGCATCTTTCTAATAGTGAGGGCTTAATAGCGGGCTGGCATTATGGCATTCATACCCCACTTTGTAACATAGGAGGTGAGGGGGTGGCGCACTCTATATAAGCCACCCCCCACCACTAGACTTGGGGGGTCTTTTCTTCGACCTTTCTCTCTTTTCACCATTAGTCTCAGGACTTAGCTCAGGCATGGGGATCCGTTCCTCTCTCTCACACACACATTGTAATCTCCGGATATATACTCAGATAAAACAAAGCCTCTCCGGAGCACGAGACGTAGGGTTATTATCTCCACCGTGAGAGGCCCGAACTCGCTAAAACACACCGTGTCACCAATATGCATCTCAATAGATCATGCTCCGTTATCCTACCCCTCTCTTACTGTCGGAGTCGTTCCCACGACAGTACATGCATGACAAAAAACGTGACCTACTGGGACAAACACGTATCATCACGGAAGTGTATTTTTTTGTAGTGTATATTATAAAATACCAAAAATATATTTATCTTATCTTATTATCTCTATTAGATCTCACTTTTGCAAGTGGCCGTGAAGGGATTGACAACCCCTTTATTGTGTTGGTTGAGAGTTCTTTGTTTGTTTGTGTAGGTTCATGGGACTTGTTGAGGAGCCTCCTACTGGATTGATACCTTGGTTCTCAAAAACTGAGGGAAATACTTACGCTACTATTGCTGCATCACCCTTTCCTCTTCAAGGAAAACCAACGCAAGCTCAAGACGTAGCAAGAAGGATTTCTGGCACCGTTGCCGGGAAGGTCTTCGCTCATGTCAAGACATACCAAGTACCCATCACAAACTCATCTCCCTCACATTTACATTATTTTCCATTTGCCTCTCGTTTTCCTCTCCCCCACTTCACCCTTGCCATTTGATTCGCCCTCTCTTTCCCAATCTCCGCTCTCTTTCGTTGCCTTTTTCTGTTTGCTTGTGTGTAGGATTACTTATTGCCATGGCACAAGATAATACCGAATTGTGTGATTTCTCGAATACCAATAATAATGATTTCCGTAGTACTCCGATTGCTCCTCTTAATGATGTTGAGTATTGTGAAATCAATACTGCTTTACTGAATCTTGTTATGAAAGATCAATTCGCCGGCCTTCCTAGTGAAGATGCCGCCACTCATCTAAGCAACTTTGTTGATTTGTGTGATATGCAAAAGAAAAAAGATACTGATAATGATATTGTTAAATTGAAGTTATTTCCATTTTCGCTTAGAGATCGTGCTAAAGTTTGGTTTTCGTCTTTGCCTAAAAATAGTATTGATTCTTGGAACAAGTGCAAAGATGCTTTTATCTCTAAGTATTTTCCTCCCGCTAAGATCATCACTCTTAGGAATGATATTATCAATTTTAAACAACTTGAACATGAGCATGTTGCCCAATCTTGGGAAAGAATGAAATTGATGATTCGCAATTGCCCTACTCATGGTTTGAATTTATGTATGATCATACAATTTTTTTATGCCGATTTGAACTTTGCTTGTAGGAATCTCTTAGACTTGGCCGCGGGAGGCACATTTATGGAAATCACGTTAGGAGATGCTACAAAACTTCTTGATAATATTATGGCAAATTATTCTCAATGGCACACTGAATGATCTACTAGTAAAAAAGTGCATGCTATAGAAGAAATCAATGTTTTGAGTGGAAAGATGGATGAACTTATGAAAATGTTTGCTACTAAAAATACTCCTATTGATCCCAATGATATGACTTTGTCTACTTTGATTGAGAATAATAATGAATCTATGGATGTGAATTTTGTTGGTAGGAATAGTTTTGGAAACAATGCTTATAGAGGAAACTTTAATTCTAGACCGTTCCCTAGTAATTCCTCTAATAATTATGGAAATTCTACAATAATTCTTATGGTAATTTTAATAAGATGCCCTCTGATTTTGAGAATAGTATGAAAGAATTTATGATTTCTGAAAAGAATTTTAATGCTTTGCTTGAAGAAAAATTGCACAAAGTTGATGATTTGGCTAGGAACGTTGGTAGACTTTTGCTTGACGTTGATTCTCTTAAACTTAGATCTTCTCCCCCTAAGCATGATATCAATGAGTCTCTCAAAGTAATGAGAATTTCCATTGACGAGTGCAAGGAAAGAACCGCTAGATTGCATGCTAAGAAAGATAGCTTTATAAAAGCGTGTTCTTGTAGTTTCCATGGAAATAATGATGAAGATCTTAAAGTTATTGATGTGCCCCTATTAGATCTTTGTTTTGCAATATGAATCTTGAAAATTATGGGACTGAAGATGAGTCAACTTTACCTAAAAGGCGTCCCAAAAATTCGAAGTTTTTAGATCTTGATGCTAAATTTGGTAAAAGTGGGATTGGAGAGGTCATGACTTTAAATAGCATTGAACCCACTATCTCGGATTTCAAGGAATTTGATTATGATAATTGTTCTTTAGAAAGTTGTATTTCCTTGTTGCAATCCGTTGTTAATTCTCCACATGCTTATAGTCAAAATAAAGCTTTTACAAAACATATCATTGATGCCTTGATGCAATCTTTTGATGAAAAACTTAATTTGAAAGTTTCTATACCTAGAAAACTTAATGATGAGTGGGAACCTACTATAAAGATTAGAATTAAAGATTATGAGTGTTTTGCTTTGTGTTATTTGGGTGCTAGTGTTTCCACGATTCCAAAAACTTTATGTGATATTCTAGGTTTCCATGATCTTGATGATTGCTCCTTAAATTTGCACCTTGCGGATTCCACCATTAAAAAGACAATAGGAAGGATCAATGATGTCCTTATTGTTGCAAATAGAAATTTGGTTCCCGTTGATTTTATCGTTCTTGATATAGATTGCAATCTTTCTTGCCCTATTATTCTTGGTAGACCTTTCCTTAGAATGATTGGTGTGATTATTGATATGAAGGAAGGGAATATTAGATTCCAATTTCCATTAAAGAAAGGCATGGAGAACTTTCCAAGAAAGAAAGTCAAATTACCTTATGAATCTATCATGCGAGCTACCTATGAGCCAAGTGCCAAAGATGGCACTACTTAGATCTATCTTCGCTTTTATGCCTAGCAAGGGGCGTTAAACGATAGCGCTAGTTGGGAGGCAACCCAATTTTCTTTGTGTTTCTTGTTTTTGTTCCTATTTAGTGATAAATTTTGCTTCTGATTTCTGTTTATATGTGTTTTTTATCTTTTAGTTAGTATTTGTGCCAAGTAGAACCTATAGGATAACCTATGATGATAGTTGATTTGATTCTGCTGAAAAACAGAAACTTTGCGCTCACGAGAAAAAAATCAATAAATCACAGGAAAGAGATTTTGCATTGATTCTTTTTTCTGCTGATCTACAAACAAATTTTTTAGGACTTCCCATTTTGGTAGGATTTTTAAGGTTCCAGAAGTTTGCGTTAGTTACAGATTGCTACAGACTGTTCTGTTTTTGACAAATTCTGCCTTTCATGTGCTGTTTGCTTATTTCGATGCATCTTTGGCTAGTATGTAAGGGTATGAACCATAGAGAACTTGGAATACAGTAGGTTTAACACCAAAATAAATAAAGAATGAGTTCATTACAGTACCTTATGTAGTGGTTTTATTTTCTTTCACTAACGGAGCTTATAAGATTTCCTGTTGAGTTTTGTGTTGTGAAGTTTTCAAGTTTTGGGTAAAGCTTTTATGGACTATGGAATAAAGGGTGGAAAAAGCCTAAGCTTGGGGATTCCCAAGGCACCCCAAGATATTCAAGGATGACCAAAAGCCTAAGCTTGGGGATGCCCCGGGAAGGCATCCCCTCTTTCGTCTTCGTTCATTGGTAACTTTACTTGGAGCTATATTTTTATTCGACACATGATATGTGTTTTGCTTGGAGCGTCGTGTATTATATTAGTCTTTGCTTTCTAGTTTACCACAATCATCCTTGCTTTACACACCTTTTGGGAGAAGCCTATTTGATTAGAATTTGCTAGAATACTCTATGTGCTTCACTTATATCTTTTGAGCTTGATAGTTTTTGCTCTAGTACTTCACTTATATCTTTTAGAGCATGGCGGTGGATTAATTTTGAACAAATTGCTAGTCTATCTTGCTTCACTTATATTATTTTGAGAGTCTCTTAGAACAGCATGGTATTTGCTTTGGTTATGAATTTGGTCCTAGAATGATGAGCATCCAAGTTGGGTATAATAAAAACTATCATAGAAAGTGAATTGGATGCTAGGATCAATTTGATGCTTGATAATTGTTTTGAGATATAAAGGTAGTAATGTTAGGGTCATGCTAGTGGATAATTATGAAATTGAGAAATACTTTTGTTGAACTTGGCAAGTCCAGTAGCATGCACGTATGGTAAAAGTTGCGTGACAAATTTGTTGCATGAGGTGCTCTTTTGAGTGTCTTCCTTATGAGTGGCAGTCGGGGACGAGCGATGGATTTTTCCTACCAATATATCCCTCTTGGGGCATGCGTAGTAGTACTTTGCTTCGAGGGCTAAGTAGATTTTTGCAATAAGTATACGAGTTCTTTATGACTAATGTGAGTCCATGGATATACGCACACTCATCCTTCCACTTAGCTAGCCCCTATTATGCCGCGCAATTTTCGCCAGTATCATAAACCCATTATTTACCTTCCTCAAAACAGCCACCATACCTACCTATTATGGCATTTCCATAGCCATTCCGAGATATATTTCCATGCAACTTTCCACCGTTCCGTTTATTATGACACGTTTCATCATTGTCATATTGCTCTTTGCATGATCCTGTAGTTGACATCGTATTTGTGGCAAGGCCACCTTCATAATTTTCATACATGTCACTCTTGATTCATTGCATATCCCGGTACACCGCCGGAGGCATCCATATAGATTCATATTTTGTTCTAGCTTTGAGTTGTAATTCTTGAGTTGTAAATCCATAAAAGTGTGATGATCTTCATTATTAGAGCATTGTCCCAGTGAGGAAACGATGATGAAGACTATCCCGCATAAGTCGGGATGGGACTTCAGACTTTATAAAAATAAAAGAGGCCAAAGAAGCCCACAAAGAAAAAAAAGAAAAAGAAAAAAAAGGAGAAAGAAAAAAAGGGAAAGAAAAGAAAGAAAAAAAGGAAAAAAAAGAAAAAAATGAGAGAAAAAGAGAGAATGGACAATTGCTACTATCTCTTTCCACACTTGTGCTTCAAAAATAGCACCATGATCTCCATGATAGAGAGTCTCATATGTTGTCACTTTCATATACTAGTGGGAATTTTTCATTATAGAACTTGGCTTGTATATTCCAATGATGGGCTTCCTCAAAATGCCCTAGGTCTTCATGAGCAAGCAAGTTGGATGCACACCCACTTAGTTTCTTTTGTTGAGCTTTCATATATTTATAGCTCTAGTGCATCCGTTGCATGGCAATCCCTACTCACTCACATTGATATCTATTGATGGGCATCTCCATAGCCCGTTGATATGCCTAGTTGATGTGAGACTATCTTCTCCCACTTTTTGTCCTCACAACCACCACATTAGACCACCATAGTGCTATGTCCATGGCTTGCGCTCATGTATTGCGTAAGAGTTGAAAAGCTGAAGTGCGTTAAAAAGTATGAACCAATAGCTCGGGTCGTCATCGGGGTTGTGCATGATGGGAGTATTTTTTGTAATGAAAATGAAGCATGGCCTAACTATATGATTTTGTAGGGATAAGCTTTCTTTGGCTATGTTATTTTGATAGGACATGATTATTTCTTAGTATGCTTTGAAGCATTATTATTTTTATGTTTTATAAGCTTTTATCTTGAGTCATTTGGATCTGAACATTCATGCTACATTAAAGAAAAGTACATTGAGAATTATGCTAGGTAGCATTCCACATCAAAAATTCTGTTTTTATCATTTACCTACTCGAGGGCGAGCAGGAATTAAGCTTGGGGATGCTTGATACATCTCCAACGTATCTATAATTTTTTGATTGTTCCATGCTATTATATTACCTGTTTTGGATGTTTATGGGCTTTATTTTACACATTATTATCATTTTTGGGACTAACCTACTAACCGGAGGCCCAGCCCGTATTGCTGTTTTTTTTGCCTATTTCAGTATTTCGAAGAAAAAGAATATCAAACGGAGTCCAAACGGAATAAAACCTTTGGAAGCGTGATTTTTGGAACGAACATGATCCAGAGGACTTGGAGTGCAAGTCAAGAAGCAGCCGAGGCGGCCATGAGAGGGTAGGGCGCGCCCCCCCTATAGGCCGGCCCCCCTGTCTCGTGGGCCCCTCGGGCGGCCAACGACGTACTTCTTCCTCCTATATAAGCCTACATACCCCGAAAACATCCACGGAGCAACCAAATAAATATTTCCGCCACCGTAACCTTCTGTATCCGCGAGATCCCATCTTGGAGCCGTCGTCGACGTTCTGCCGGAGGGGGATTCCACCATGGAGGGCTTCTACATCAACACCATAGCCCTTCCAATGAGTTGTGAGTAGTTTACCACAGACCTTCGAGTCCATAGTTATTAGCTAGATGGCTTCTTCTCTCTTTTTGGATCTCAATACAATGTTCTCCCCCTCTCTTGTGGAGACATTCGATGTAATCTCTTTTTGTGGTGTGTTTGTCGAGATCTGACGAACTGTGGGTTTATGATCAAGTTTATCTATGGATAATAATTGAATCTTCTCTGAATTGTTTTATATGATTGAGTTATCTTTGCAAGTATCTTCGAATTATCGGTTTGGTTTGGCCTACTAGATTGATCCTTCTTGCCATGGGAGAAGTGCTTAGCTTTGGGTTCAATCTTGCGGTGTTCTTACCCAGTGACAGAAAGGGTTGCAAGACACGTATTGTATTGTTGCCATCGAGGATAAAAAGATGGGGTTTATATCATATTGGTTGAGTTTATCCCTCTACATCATGTCATCTTGCTTAATGCGTTACTCTGTTCTTATGAACTTAATACTCTAGATGCATGCTGGATAGCGGTTGATGTGTGGAGTAATAGTAGTAGATGCAGGCAGGAGTTGGTCTACTTGTTGCGGACGTGATGCCTATATACATGATCTGCCTAGATAACGTCATAATTATTCGCTTTTCTATCAATTGCTCGACAGTAATTTGTTCACCCACCGTAATACTTATGCTATCTTGAGAGAAGCCACTAGTGAAACCTATGGCCCCTGGGTTTATCTCTTATCATATTTGCTTCCAATTTACTTTTATTTGCATCTTTTATTTTCTGCATCTATATTATAAAATACCAAAAATATATTTATCTTATCTTATTATCTCTATTAGATCTCACTTTCGCAAGTGGCCGTGAAGGGATTGACAACCCCTTTATTGCGTTGGTTGCGAGTTATTTGTTTGTTTGTGTAGGTTCGTGGGGCTTGTTAAGGAGCCTCCTACTGGATTGATACCTTGGTTCTCAAAAACTGAGGGAAATACTTACTCTACTATTGCTGCATCACCCTTTCCTCTTCAAGGAAAACCAACGCAAGCTCAAGACATAGCACTTCTCAACTTGTAACTTCCACGTATCATGTGGAGAACTCAAACCGATGCACCAAATGCAATGGCAAGGGCACACGGAGTGCCCAAGTCCTTCTCTCTCAAATCACACCGAAGCAACTAATGCTAGGGAGGAAGATGAGAGGAAGAACAAGAAGGAGAACACCAAGAACTCCAAGATCTAGATCCAATGGGTTCCCCTCACATAGAGGAGAAAGTGATTGGTGGAAATGTGGATCTAGATCTCCTCTCAAAAACTAGCAAGAATCCATGGAGGGGTTGAGAGTTAGCAAGCACGAAGAAGGTCAACAATGGGGGAAGAACACGAGCTCAAAGGATGAAGTTCATTGGGGAAGAAGACCCCCTTTTATAGGTGGGAAAAAATCCAACCGTTATCCTCACAACCCTCACAGAGCGGTACTACCGCTCGTCCTCACGGTACTACCGCTAGGGATCGCGGTACTACCGCAAAGGGTAGCGGTACTAAAAAAATTCATCCGTGCCTACCACCACATGACTTGGGACGAGTTTTTGGTCCAGAGTGGTACTACCGCTGTTGGAGCCGTGGTAGTACCGCTCTGGAGCGGTAGTAGAAAATTACATCCACTCCAATTCGCGGTAGTACCGCTGCAGCCTTTTCAGGACATCAAAACAGCCACAACTTCTGCAAACGGACTCCAAATTCAACGAAACCAAGTTTGTTGGAAAGCTAGCGACAAGGCCTAACACAATCTTGATAGAAATAACAATAAGAAGCAAATTAGAATAGGCCCCAAAGAAAATGGTGTGAACCCTTCCTCAAATAGGACCGGTAAAATCTCCAACACCGAAAGCGCAATAGAAGAAGCATGTGAACTCCGTTTTTGATGAACTTGAGCTTGTCAAGAAGATGACCACAAGATCTAAAACCTCAAAAGAAAAAACAAATAAGAATCAAGAAAGATGATGCAAGGATGCAATGGTTTGAGCTCTTGACGAACGATACGATCAAGCTAGTCACTTGAGAGCCCCCTTGATAGTACGACTATCGATCCTATAACCCAGTCGCCAAACTACCACCATGAGACCCGTAAAATATAAAACCTATCAAGTGCAAACCTTTGCCTTGCATGAAGTCCACTTGAGCTAGATGATGATGATCTTGACTCCCTCAAGTTGGACCACCTTTCTTGATTGCGCTCGCTCGACGAAGACTAGTTGATTGCTCCCCCATACTCCACTATGGGTGAGCCACTCTTTGGCACATCTTCACAAGTCGATTGACACCAAAATGGAAGGCAAGCTTCAAGCACTTGATCTCTTCGTGATGCTCCACTTGAACTTGCGCACGGCAATCTTGATGACGATCACCACTTGATGTCATCCTCTCCATGGGTTGAGTGATATCTTCCTCTTGAAGCAAGCCCATGAACACATACCTAACCCCACATAGAACTCTCACATGGACTATGGGTTAGTACACAAAGCACAATGGACAATGCTTACCATACCATGGGATCACTTGATCCCTCTCGGTACATCTTCTATGCTTTGTGAGTTGATCAACTTGATTCACTCTTGACTTAGTCTTGATCAACCTTGAAACTTTCCAACTTTATTCATTTGGATGATGTCTTGAAGGTAAACATGAATGATCACACAATCTTCTTCTTTAAGACATGCTTGCAATAAGCTCAACACTCGCATGACCAATCTTTGGATAATTCCTTAATAGCACCTTGGTCAACACATAAACTCCTTGAAACCAACACATGGACTTCAAGAAAAGCCTATGGACAAAACCTTCAAATATAACTCAAGGCAACCATTAGTCCGTAGATATTGTCATCAATTACCAAAACCAAACATGGGGGCACCGCATGTTCTTTCACCATTCGGTCCCACCGAGTTTGGGAATCTGTGTGTAATGGCTATATTTTGTGTGGAGGCTATATATACCCCTCCACCCACTCTACATTTGTGGAGAGAGCCATCAAAACGTGCCTACACTTCCAGCATTTATTTTCTGAGAGAGAACCACCTACTCATGTGTTGAGACCAAGATATTCCAATCCAACCACAAGAATCTTGATCTCTAGCCTTCCCCAAGTTGCTTTCCACTCAAATCATCTTTCCACCATAGCCAAATCTGTGTGAGAGAGAGTTGAGTGTTGGGGAGACTATCATTTGAAGCACAAGAGCAAGGAATTCATCATCAACACACCATCTATTACCTTTTGGAGAGTGGTGTCTCCTAGATTGGTTAGGTGTCACTTGGGAGCCTCCGTCAAGATTATGGAGTTGAACCAAGGAGTTTGTAAGGGCAAGGAGATCGCCTAATTCGTGAAGATCTACCCTAGTGAGGCAAGTCCTTCGAGGGTGATGGCCATGGTGGGATAGACAAGGTTGCTTCTTCGTGGACCCTTCATGGGTGGAGCCCTCCATGGACTCGCGCAACCGTTACCCTTCGTGGGTTGAAGTCTCCACCAACGTAGATGTACGATAGCACCACCTATCAGAACCATGCCAAAAATCTCCATGTCTCCAATTGCGTTTGCACTCTCCAATCCCATCCCTTTACTTTGTTGCATGTTGCATGCTTTACTTTCCGCTGCTCATATACTCTTTGCATGCTTGCTTGAATTGTATTGTGTATGCTTGAAATTGTATAATCTACCACCTCAACTTAAAAACTGCCACCTTTATTTGTTGAGGGTCTAATCACCCCCCCTCTAGACACCTCTTCTCGATCCTTTCAATTGGTATCAAAGCTTTGGTCTCCATTGCTTTGGTTTAATCACCATTGCAGGAAGATGGATGAGTCTACATTGGGGAGTCTTAGATGTAGAGTGCCTATGATTGATGGAGAGTTCTTTACTGAGTGAAAAAATGAGATGCTTGGAATTTTTCATGAATATCACTTGAACAAGTACATTACTACTCCTTGTGAAACCCTTGTTGATCCCTTGCATCCTACCCACAATGAGTCTCTTGACATGATTCGCAATCTTAGAACTATCAATCTTATCATCAGAGGCTTGCCTAGAAATTTGATTGGTCACTTGCCAACTCTTGATTGTGCTTATACTATATGGAGATTTCTTGAGGAACGATTTTCGGACTATTCCTTGAAAAACTTAGATGAGATTCTTCACAAGTCTATTAATTAGAATAAGATGAATCCCAATGATCCTAAGTCCGGAGATTGTTTATTCGAGGTTACCAATCTTATGCGTGCCAAAGGAGATGTTGGAATCATTAGCAATATTATTCCGAAGCTATTAGAATTCATAGAGATGAACATTGTCAAAATCATATATCTAATGAATCACTCTCTCTAGGAAATGATCATTTGCAAGATGATGTTGAACATGGATACTATGATGAGAATGATGATAATGACTTTGGTCTTGAAGAGTCTATGAGACACTTTGGTCTTATGGCTAACCTTCGCGGCTACATGGTCGGAGGAAAGGAAAGGGTCCTTGATAGTGGATGTACCGATCACATGACCGGAGACAAAGATATGTTTCGTGAGCTTGCTGAAAACGATGGCCCTCAAAAGTATGTCACTTTTGATGATAACTCAAATTGTAAGGTGGTTGGCCTCGATAAGGTGGCCATCTCACATGACAGCTCCATACAAATTGTTATGCTTGTTGAATCTCTTGGCTACAATCTACTTTCTGTATCTAGACTAGCTGACTTTGGTTTCAATGTCTTGTTTACTGAAATAGATTGCCAAGTGTTTTGAAGAGATAATCATAAAATGGTCTTTACCGGCATACGTAGAGGTGATCTATACATTGTTGATTTTACTAAAAAGGCTCAACCTAGAACCTGCTTAATTGCTAAATCTTCCAAAGGCTGGTTGTGGCATAGACGGTTAGGTCATGTGTGCATGCGAAACCTTGAAAAGCTTATTAAAGGTGATCATATCCTTGGTGTTAAAGATGTCATATTTGATAAGGATAGACTTTGCAGCGCTTGCCAAGCAGGAAAACAGGTTGGAGGAAGCCACCCCGTGAAGAACATCATGACCACGAGGAGACCGCTCAAGCTACTTCATATGGATCTTTTTGGTCCCAATGCCTACAAGGGTCTCGGTGGTAACTAGTTTGGACTAGTCATTGTTGATGATTTTTCAAGATTTACGTGGGTGTTCTTTCTTGATGATAAATCGCAGGTCCAAAAGATCTTCAAAAACTTCGCTAGGAAGGCCCAAAATCAATTTGAAGCAAAGATCAAGAAGATTCGCAGCGACAATGGAACAAAGTTCAAGAACGCCAATGTGGACACCTTTCTTGACGAAGAAGTGATTTCACATGAGTTCTCGGCTACGTACACACCGCAACAAAATGGAGTTGTTGAGAGGAAGAACCGTACGCTCATCAAAATGGCGAGAACGATGCTTGATGAGTACAAGACGCCAAAACACTTTTGGACGGAAGCGGTTGAGATAGCTTGTCATGCAACGAATCGTTTATATCTTCACAAGCTACTCGGCAAGACGGCATACGAGCTTCTCACCGGTAACAAACCCCAAGTTGGATACTTTCAAGTATTCGGCTCAAAGTGTTACATTCTTGATAAGCATCGCCGTTCAAAATTTGCTCCCAAGTCTCATGAAGGTTTCCTACTCGTTTATGGATCAAACTCTCACACTTACCGTGTCTACAATAGTTTCACCCAAAAGGTTGAAGAGACGTAGATGTGAAGTTTGATGAATCTAACAGCTCGCAAGTAGAGCAATTGCCAATTGATTTAGGTGACAAAGATCCCTCTGAAGAAATCCAAGACTTGTCTATCGGCAAGATTCGCCCAATGGAGGTGAAGGAGAGTACCTCGTCCATCCAAGTGGAAGCCTCAACTTCACACCAAGGTGAACCACAAGTTGACTTGGAGGCATCCATGAGTGGGACACATCAAGACGATGAAAATGAGGATGTACAACAAGATGAACCTCGATGGCCTCCTTCTCCACCTCCACGGGAGAACAACAATGAAGAAAGACAAGAAGATGAACAAGACAATGAAGAGGATGTTCCACCCCAACCCAAACAAAATCTCTCACGAGTTCGAGAAAGAGTCTCAAGAGTCATCCTATCGAACAAATCTTTGATGACATTCAAACCAGGAGAATTACTCGCTCTAAATCTCGTTTAGCTAACTTTTGTGTACATTACTCATACATTTCTAGCATTGAACCTATGAAGGTTGAAGATGAATTGGAACATCCGGATTGGATAAATGCCATGCATGAAGAGCTACACAACTTTGAGAGGAACCAAGTGTGGACGTTGGTTGAAAAGCCCGATGAGAAGCACAATGTCATTGGAACCAAATGGGTGTTTCGGAACAAGCAAGACGAAGATGGACAATTTGTATGCAACAAGGCTCGTCTCGTCGCTCAAGGCTACACTCAAGTTGAAGGTATGGACTATGGTGAGACATATGCCCCCGTTGCTAGACTTGAGTCCATTCACATCTTACTTGCTTATGACAATCATCATGACATTACCTTATATCAAATGGACATCAAAAGTTCTTTTCTTAATGGTGAAATTGAGGAGGAATTTATGATAAATAACCTCCCGGCTTTGTTAATCGTAAGAAACTCGACCATGTTTACAAACCCCACAAAGCTCTTTATGGTCTTAAGCAACCTCATAGAGCTTGGTATAAATGCTTGACTAAGTTTTTTCTTGAAAAGGGGTTTGAAATTGGTAAAATTGATTCTACACTCTTTACAAAAAGGGTTAATGGAGAATTATTTGTGAGCCAAATTTATGTTGATGATATCATATTTGGTTCAACTAACCCTCATTTTACTGAAAAGTTTGGAAAGCTTATCTTGGAGAAGTTTGAGATGTCTATGATGAGTGAACTCAAGTTCTTTCTTGGTTTGCAAATCAAGAAAACTAAGGAGGGAACCTTTATCTCTCAAACCAAGTATACCAAGGACTTATTCAAGAAGTTCAACATGCAAGAATGCAAAGGTATGAATACCCCCATGCCTACTAGTGGACATATTGACATGACAAAGGATGGCGAACTGGTTGACCAAAAGGTTTACCGCTCTATGATTGGTTCATTGTTATATCTATGTGCCTCTCGTCCCGATATCATGCTAAGTGTGTGCATGTCTGCACAATATCAAGCGGCCCCCAAAGAGTGTCATCTTAAGGCTGTGAAAAGGATAGTGAGATACTTAATACATGCACCAAATTTTGGCATTTGGTATCCTAAGAGGTCTTCTTTTAATCTTGTTGGTTATTTCGATTC
Source organism: Triticum aestivum (assembly GCF_018294505.1). Lineage (NCBI taxonomy): Eukaryota > Viridiplantae > Streptophyta > Magnoliopsida > Poales > Poaceae > Triticum > Triticum aestivum. The sequence continues at coordinate 77,810,724 of NC_057804.1, forward strand.
TGACTATGTCAGTGACAAGGTTGATAGAAAGTCCACTTTGGGTACTTGTCAATTTTTGGTAGATCTCTTGTGTCTTGGTCCTCCAAGAAATAAAACTCAGTATCCTTATCCACCGCCGAGGCAGAATACATTGCTGCTGGTTCATGTTGTGCTCAATGGATGACCCAAACTCTTAAAGATTATGGGATATATGTGAAACATGTTCCATTGCTTTGCGACAATGAGAGTGCTATTAAGATTGCTCATAATCCCATGCAACATTCTCGAACTAAGCATATTGAAGTTCGACATCATTTCATTCGAGATCATGTTGCTAAGGGAGATATAAAACTTAAGCATGTTCGTACCGATAAGCAATTGGCGGATATATTCACCAAACCACTTGATGAGAAAGTGTTTTGCAGATTGAGAGGTGAATTGAACATCATTGATGCCTCAAATTTGGAGTAGAAACTCCATGTAGATGCATGCAAGCCATGAGCCTTACTATGACTAATCCTTGATATTTCTCTTATGGTGATGATCATATGTCTTGGATATTCTTGTACTCTTGCATGCTATCTAACCATTTGAGGTACTTGGACGAAACCCAACTCTATGAGATCGCAACTAAATCACATTCTAAGCAATCTCTACATCTCCAAGTCTCTACAAAATGGTGGATGAAGACAAGGAAGCACGAATCCATTCAATATATCCTTTGACAAATTCCTTATATCAAATTTCATGTTTGTCACTTTGGATACATAAGTTCTCTTCCTTGCAAGACTAACCCATGTAGGAAGATGAACTTCAACTACAAGTGGTGCTCCCAACTCCTGACGATCTACATCAAATTGAGCACCCTACACAAGTTCAACTACATGATCAAGGTCAACACCTCCACCCAAGGTATGTCATTCCATCTTAGAGAAGCTTTACCCCAAGACATGGATCAAGGCAACTCAACAAGATGTGAATACATCAAAATGCTTAAACAAAAACTGGCAACCCCATTTTGAGCTTTAACGATGAGTATGACCTATGATCAAGTGTCTTCACTTGACTCCTAAGTCAATATACTCTAACATAGGTGACTTTTTCGCCGACCATTTCTAGATGAAGTTCTCTGTTGTTTCTTTGTGCTCTTACATTTGTCTCGTGTATGCTAGTTCCCCTTTCAAAAAAAACTTCATCTAGATTTCTTTTCTTTTCTTTGCTCTGTTAATTTTTGCATTTCCCTGCATCCAATTCATAGCAAATCCTTCAGTTAATTCCTTGCATATCCTTGTGAGATCATAATTGCCTAAGTGATCTGAGGTGACAAGTATTTACTCTCTGGGTTGAACTCGGTCTCACCAGATTGATCTTTTTAGCTGAACCGAACCATCTCGATGTCATCGATAATAACAACTCAGTGCTACCGATTTCAATTCTCAGATAAAACTTGAGTCACTTGCATCCTGCATATTTGTCCTAGCTCCACTCAATGATCACTACAAAAAAAGACACATCCGTGAAATTTGGGGCCGAACGGAAAAAAAAATTGGTCATACTTATGACACTTCTATGACGATAATTCTGACAAAACCCGGTATCATCATAGATGTGGTGGGCTCCTACTTCTATGACAAAAATCATGACAGAAAATGGGATTTTCGTCCTCGGTGGGCCGGAGACGCAGCTGCATGACATTCTTTGGGCCGTCCATGACGAAAAAAACCGTGGTAGAAGCGAGGGTGAGAAATTTTTTGGGGAGTTTTCAGTTATGGTGGGTGGTCGAGGGTCGAGCGATGCGCATTTCTCTTGTACACGTACGCGCATGTGTGCAAGGCATTGGGCTCTAACTGAACCCGAGCGATTGCACTAGCTACCTTACTAAACCCGAGTGATTCCTTCGCTACTTCTGCTAACTGAAGCCGATCGAACCCTGTTGCCTCCTTCCCTTGATGAACAGTGAGCATTGTTGGGGGGGGGGGGGTTTGGATGAATAGTTCCTGGTGGGGGTGGATGAACAGGACCCAGTGGTGTTGCCTCCGGATGAATAGGACCCCGATCGAGCCGTTTGGGGCTGGATGAACATGACCCCGTGGAGGGCTGGATGAACAGGACGACCCCGTGGAGGGCTGGTTGAACAGTAGCCGGTGGAGGGCTGGATGAGCAGTAGCCCGTGGAGGGGTGGTTGAACAGGAACCCATGGAGAGGGCTGGTTGAACAGTAGCCGGTGGAGGATGGATGAACAGGAGCCTGTGGATGAACATTCGCAGGTGGATGCTGGAGGAGGTCGATGGTGGATGAATAGTAGCCCGTGGAGGTTGGAGGAGGTCGACAGTGGAGATGAACAGTTTCCCGTGGAGTCCCGTTTTGCAGTACGCCACACCCCTCCCGATGCACAGGACTCTGTTTCGATCGTCGCGCTCCAACACAAGTCTGTTTCCTCCGTTTTGCGGTACGCCACACCCCTCCCGATCAACAGGACCTTGTTTCGACCGTGGCCGGTCGAACACAAGGCCGTTTCCTCCGTTCTGTGGTACGCCAGTCCTCGTTTCCATCGGTTGTTCCATCCAAGCCCTCCCGATTAACACGACGACGCATTCCGTTTCGACCCAGCCGGTTGGCTCCCCATGAACACGACGACGACGCAGTTTCTCCGTTCCGACCCAGCCATGAACACGAGCCCTAGCCGTACGTATGCGCGAGTAGGCGTTCGAGACCCCGTCCGTATGTACGTACGTGGCCGTATTTACTTTCTTGCACCCTGGCTGTTGTACATACGTGTATATGCTACGTGCGCGCCTCTACTATGACACGTGCACGCCTCTACTATGACACGTGCGTGCCTCTACATCGACCAGTATGTACGTACACGTTCACGACCAGAATGACAACGCTATGTACGCTTCGACCAGGTGGGTCCCGACTGTCAGGCACTTCCTTGCGTGAGAAAATGTAGCTGGTGCAGTCACAGGGGAGGGTCATTTTATTTTGCCCGTAATATGGACACACTTCCTTGCATGCGAAGATGTAGCTGGTGGGTCCCATCAGTCAGCAGGTAAACATTTTTTTCACGAAATACGATGGCTCGTCCGGTGGGTCCCTGCTGTCAGGTGGAGGAATAATTATTTTGCGTGTAATAAGGAGGCTCTTCCTTGCGGCCGCCGTGGACCCAGCTGTCAGCCTCTCCACATACAGTACTCTTCCGATGGAAGTCGTTCCTTGTCCACGTTGACCACGCCACGCCAAGAGCACCAGGGCAGTGGACGACGGCAAGGCCTAGGAAGGGGATGACGCGGAGCTGGGGAAGACGCAACAGTAGAAGCCCACGCGGAGAGGAGTACGAGGGTTCACTAGTTCCGCTGCGGTGTGAGGCTGTCATCACTGTAGAATAACAGGGGTTATGGGTGAGTAGAAGGATACCCTGGCCAGCGGTGGGAGTAGTAGGGGGCGGTCAGGCCTGCGCGACAGCACGGCCGAGCACGGGAGGCGGGAGCATGCGGTCCCGCCGGCGCTGGATTTGGCGGCTGGAGCAAGAAGATCAGAGATTGAAGAAACACGACGACCGTTGGATTGACATCCAGCGGTTACGTTTGCTAGAATCGTTTGTTGACATATATAATAACTAAAAAAATCTTGCATGTGCGTCAACTTAATAGGCCCACAAGTCAGACCATTCCCTCTTTTTTTGTTAATTTATATATAGCTTATTGCAACTTCTTATGCAATTTATTGCAGTCCGTTTTTTTGTTGGCCAGGGCCAGGATAAAAAATTTAAACAAACTTTCGCATATTTCTGTGGGTTCCAAACTATTTTTAATACTGAAATGTCGAGCCAAATTTAAAGTACTTTGAAGATATATTTAAATTAGGTTAAAGACCAGTGAAATAGGAATTTGAAAATGTGAAAAAGTTCAAAAAATATAAAGTAATTGCCAATTTGTCATCTGTTTTTATATTTACAACCCTTTTCATATTACTTTCGAGACTTACAAGCGTCTTGAAAGAGTTGCAGCCCATGAGGGCGTAGAAAAATAAGTAGGCCTGGATTGGGTATTCTTTAGAAAAAATAGCTGTGCTGGTCATATGATGAACATAAAATATAAGCCTGGGCTAGACGGGCCATAGCCTAGTTGAAACCCTTCTCCGTCTCAAGAATAACAAAAGAAAATAATACTCGAGCAGTTATGTCCTAGGTGTCAGCCGATCTTGTGTTGTTCTCTTGTCTATTGACTATATACGCTCACAATGTCGTGGGTCCCAGATGTCAGGAAACCACTAGGAGGAAGCATTTTCTTTTTTCATATGCTGACATGGTGGGCCCCTACTGTCATCCTCTCCACATACTTCTGCCGATTCCTATTTTTTGTTGACCATGTTGACAACGCGAGTGGGCGGTGCCGCGACGAGCGCACCAAAGTGCGCGGAGGACGACGGCGAGGCCTCAGACGTCGGTGTTAACGATTTAGGAGATGGTGGGCCGGCGATGCATGCGCTGAGGCGCAGCCAGCCGTGGGAGGCGGAAGCAAGCGGACCCGCCGGCGATGGTTTGGTTTTGGCGGCTGGAGGAAGACAGGACTGAAGAAACACGACAGACTGTAAAAGCAACAAGAGTACTTAACAACCTTAACTGAAACCAGCAGGGGCACTTAACAACCATAGCTGAAAGCAGTATAAGTACTTATACAGGTTCAACCATACAAAGCAGGACTCGAACAGTGTTACTTTTCCTACAGTTAACCAAGGGTGAGGCCGCCAAGCCCCAGGACACGACCCAGGCGCCACCCCGCGCATCCACAACCTTCTGAAAGCGGCTTCATCTCACAATGTGGTCAATAAACAGGATATTCTCTTTAGAGCCACGGAAAAGCAGGAACATAATCTTTTGTCCTATTCTCCAAGATGGACGGGCCTTCATTATTTGAGACCACCCATGAATAAGTATCTTTTCACCTCCAAGGGGAATGGAGTAGGTCAACATAAACATCATGTTGTGACCAAGCGCAAGTCTGGCCCGACCATGGTCAGGCATTTGTATAGGAACAATAGAACTGGGCAGTTTCCGTTTCAAGAAGATCACAGCTGTAAAACTATGTATAAGCAATAGTTTGTGAACAACATATATAATAGAAAATAGCTCGTACCATAAGTTTCTCGACATAATTGGACCTGTTCAACGAGTGCAGCAGTGGCACACATATCCCACGTGGCCTCCCACCATTGAAACGCCCCACAAGGACCTCAAGACGATCAATAAAGTGTAGGAACTTGTGGATGTCGTCCCAGTCAACTTCAGTGGCATCAGTAACAGCCGAGTTCTTACAGAATAACAAACGAACAACCTGCTTAACTCTGAAAAAACTTACACGTGTCACCAATTATAAGAAAATATTAGTTAGAAGTAGCATCTTCATGAGAGATTTGTTGCTACTTCTAAAGTTAAATTGTGATTAGTTAGACAGAATAGGTGGATTAAGAAGTTATCGAGGCAATAAGCAAGAACCAGATAAAAAACTAACATGGATGAACAATGGAATGACGTGGGGGTGGAAAATCAGAGTGAAGATGAGACCATGTTCTTCTATTTCCATCAACATCCGTGCGCCAACTTTCAGTCTGTAACACTTGAGAAAGTTTATCCAAGTTCGGCCATAAAAAAGCAGTGATCTTCTTGGTTCATGAACCCAACTCGGAACTTATATCGATGGCTTGTCTTCACTGTGACCATTAAACTGGTGTATTCAGTTATGGCAAGGCCTAGCATCTTGAGTACATGTGTTCTCGCAGAGTAAATAATGCACTGCAGGAAAAATAATATGAGAACACAATGTATTCCCTATCCAAATCTAGAAATAATTTCCTCCTTCACGTCAGTGTTGACCATCGTACTAGTACCTTTTATCCAAATTTAGCAATCCAAAATTTCAAATTAGTCGACAGCATGTTAAAAAAGAACCTCCCGGATAGAAAAGAGGATTCTAGGAACATACTATGCGTGTTTTAAAATCCTGTGTTAGGATGAGAAGGAACAAGTGTGGTGTCTCGCCGAGGGCGCAGAAACCTGTAGGGTCCTCGCACTTTGGTCACTGGAAATGAAACACACTAGATTCAGTAGGAATAAAAATGCATCAACGGCGGCGGCTGCCATCCTAGGATTACTTGCGACCAAGGGACTTGGATTTATCGGGGATGGATGAAGAATTCATACCTGGTTCTCCATGAGAAAACCCTATGCAATCGCCGAGAGGGCGTTTTATCTGAACAAGTAGACGAGGGAGAAGGGGATTCAGGCCTGGTGAAATATTGCCGCCTCGTTCGTCCAGCTTACTGCTAAAGCTGGAAAGGTGGGGGTTTTGTGATTTGACGGCTCATTGGGCATTACTGCGGCGCTACGACCGGGGTGTGTCTACCGTGCAGTTGTGCACTCTAATTTGGTGCATATGGCACATGGAACCCGTTGCCGGATGCACCACATATCAGCGAAAGGAAGTAGAAAGACATGAGTAACTAATTACACATAAATATATTTTTGACAAAGAGAAACTCCCTCTGTAAATAAATATAAAAATATTTTATATCACAACTTTATACATAAGAAAAATCTAGGGGAATATATATAACATATATAATTATAAAAAACAGAGTTTTTTTATATTAACACAATATAGACGAGTTGGTGATGATGGTGTGCCTGCCATCCTGCAATATAGGCCGTCCAATTTATATCTGACGGATAGGAAGGAAACTATGGCAATTTTGCAAAAGGTACCCACGCACCTCTCCACATTTGCAAATAAGTCCTTCCCACGTTCATACTTTTCTCTCACAAGATAAAATACTCATACAAATGCATATTGATGTTTCGTGCAACGCACGGGCATTATGGGGGTTCAGCTGAGAATATAATACTCAGACAGGCTCACGGTTCTAGACTTTGGGCCGCAGGCCCACCCTACATGTTTGGGGGCCCATGTGTTCTACCTCATCACTTTTCATATTGCAAGGGATTGGTACGGCGCTGGTTTTAGATGTTGTCCCAAGGCGAATACACAAAATTGAATAAAGCATGGCAGCTGTTGGAATGAAATCGAACGACAGTTCCTAACCAGCAATGAGAGTTGCAATTCTATCAATGATATACCATGTGATAAATAATATTGTCATACTACTTATACACACATGACACTTGTTTCACCATGCCAGATTATTACATCAAAATCTCTCGGAGGATAGATCACTTCGGCAGTTGTGTGCTGCTACTGAAGAATTTCAAAGTTGATTTGGACCAGCTCTCCTTGCCGAGAAAGTTCAATTTTGACATCATCCCCTACTGCAAGATATGATTTAGAGTTGAACATTGACCATCCTTTAACATCAATCATCATGCGACCATCCTTTGTACTTACGGTACATTGAGCAGGTTCATTCACACCAAGGCTGTGCATGGTAAGTGAAACTTGGCCACGGTCGCCTGGATTGTTGAACAACTCCCTCGTTGCTATAGGAATTCTTTGTTTGCAAACAAGAAGACATACACAAACAGTTAGATCAACACAGTGAATCATGTGAAACAATATGGAAAGAAAAAAGAACGAAGCACTTGGGCGGCCAATGCTTACCAAGAAGGTGGACATGTCGGTTTTTATAAGGACTTTGGTACATGAAGTGTGAAATACAGCCCAGTTTGTTGCAGGTGCAACTGCTCATTCGGTTGCCACTGCACGGGCTGGAGCAGATGCAAGTGCAACTGTTGGTGTAGGTGCCGAAGCCATTGCTGGTGCCCGTGCCGGTGTGACTGGTAGTGCCGCTGCTGCTGCCAGAGATGGTGCTCCTTGTAGAGCTGGTGCCGGTGTCGGAGCAGATTCCGGTGTCGATGCCCAATCCTCCATAGATCAGCCTGATCCGCTGATGCGGTTGGTGCCCAATCCTCAGCTGGATCAGACTGAGCTGCTACCGCTGTCAGTGCTAGAGAATCTGCCGGTGCTCAATCCATTGCTAAAGGTGGTACCGATGTGCGAGACAGCGGTGATCGTGTCTGGACTGCTATGATCAGCTTTCTAACTAGACTAGGCTCCGTGACCGTGATCCAATGTTTTCCTCATTTCTTTTAGAAGCGAGAAGGACTAATTGTGGTGTTTTTGTTAAACCAAACTGTAGTTCATCATAGGGATTCAGCTTGTACTCAGACAACAGACTGATCCAATTTTTTGCAGTAATATAAGTAATGGACAGTGCCTTCGTTACTGACACGACATAAGAAGTGAAACCTGCAAAAATAACCATCGTAGAGCAAACCAAATGGTTTATTCTGTGATGAATGTCACATGGAAAAACCCGCATCGTAAAATTGAAGGAAAAGAAAGAAAACATGACATTAAATCAATAAGATTTAGACAGTGAATCAATAAGATTTACTAGATGTGACACGATTGAATCCTTACCAGGAAATCACTATGTTGAAGTACTAAACAAAATATTGATCGTCCAACTACGAGAGGCATGCAGGGGCCCCGCCTACTCCCACAAGCAGGACAGTCCAAAGGTCGTGACAAATCCTATGGACCAAACATCCATGGGACTGGAAATCCTGGTGGGTGCGATAAACCCTGCAATGCATACAGATATTGGAGTGTAACCATAATTGATAAACCGTCCTCACAAAAAAGATGATCTGGATACTCCAAAATATACTGACTGAATTGAGTGGATAGACATTAACATAGACTGTTCTCGGGACTCATCACACACCAAAAGCGGCAGTACTAAACAATACAGGGTTCACAAACACAAATTAAGTATTGAACAATAGTACTTACTACAAACAAGCAAAGTTGCACTAATTAAACTCTGCAGACTATTTCTTGCCACCGACCTATGGGACGAACCCCGCATAACTGACTAGGCCATGGACTTCGTGAGAGATGTCTACCTGCACCACCACCATCTCGTAAACCTTGGAGAACCTAACAGAGTGGTCTTTCCACTCATAAACATGATGATGAAGACATGCCACATCAGATTTGTCGGGAAGCTTTACAAGAACCACACCCTTCGTAATTGAAGGCACAACCAAGAAATTGTTGTGGTCAAGTATAGCCTCAAGAACACGCCTGACAACAATGCTATAGGAAAACACTAGTTAAGGACACGTGGTGAGAAGGACATAACAGCTGGATTGTTTAGCAGTAGAACTCATCCTCAGGTCTTCCAGTTCACACGGCATGACTTTGATAACTTGATCTCCACCGCAGACCTGCTTCTAATTCAAACAGAAACCATATTTTATTACTACCTCCATTCAGAAATATAAGATGATTTTCGATATTATACTCCATATATGACTACATATACGCACAGAAATTCGAAAAGTGATGCACTAATCGGAAAGTTCCCGGAGTTTGGACGGTCGGATCGAGCTGAATTTTTGGCAGGTGCTAGATATGGGAATTCCGCAGCCGATCAACGGTTGGATCTTCCAAAGGACGCCTAAGCTAGATGCTGGACACCCCGCTCCAAACTCGTCCGGATTCTCATCCGAATTCAACAGGGCTCCGGTATATCGGAGATTGCCGGAGATTCCTCCATCGAAACTCGACTAAATTTTTGCAAGGTTGTTGTGGACTTAATTCCGCATAATTCCACTGAAGAAATTGTTAAGGCGACACTCGAGGAGGCGGTGGCGGCGGATACGAGTTTGCTGTCCAGAAAAACAGCCCGGTCGCCCGAGGGCAATGTTGATGTTGAGCCCCCGAGCTCCATGGATGACTCCTCCATGATCTTGATAGAGATCGGAATTGATGTTGATGAAGTCCCTCATCCGAACATGACGATCGGAGGTAGGGTGCAGTCCTCGGTCAAGCCAAGGTGACCAGTCGAGCTGGTTACGAAGAAACCGACGTTGCAGTTGACCTGCAGTCGAGCCATTGATCCTTTAGCCGATCACACAGCGGAACTCTCAATGAAAGGACCAATGTCGGTGTCAAAACCGACGGATCTCGGGTAGGGGGTCCCAAGCTGTGCGTCTTATGATCGATGGTAACATGAACACGGGATTTTACACAGCTTCGGGCTCTCTTGATGAGATAATACCCTACATGCTGCTTGATTGACTTTAATGAGTATATGGGTTACAAGAGTTGATCTACCCCGAGATCATATGTTGTGGTCTAAACCCTAGAGGTATGATGAGTAATGTCATAATGATCTATCGACTAGCTTGGCCTCGGTTTATATAATGTACCAGAGGCCTAGGATAACAAGAGTCCTAGCCATATACGCCGGTGGGGAGGAGTCATTGTCTTGATCAACAAGTCTTGTGGAATCTTCCTTGTATGCGGCAACTGTCCGAACTGGCCCATGAGTATACGGCCATGGGGGTCCTCGGCCCAATCTAACTGATCGGGAGATGACGTGGTGAGTACCCCCTAGTCCAGGACACCGTCAGTAGCCCCCTGAACCGGTCTTCAAGTTGGGGACGCTCCTCAATTCTTCCAAACTGTTCTTCATCTTCGGTCATCGGTCTTGAAAACTGGTTCAATAAATCTTCTCATCTTCGATCTTGAGGATCGCGAAGTAAATCCGAAGAGTTTACATGTCGGGTATCCGAGGAGCCCCTTTAAGTTTCCGGCCTTTATCAATGCCTTGTTATTATTATGCCACACCTCAGGTTTGAAGTTGTTCCCAGGCGGCAGTGTCCTCTTATGTCCGAGCTCCAACGCCGGACTGCATTCGAGGTATCTTTTGCAGTCGAGCACCAACGCTGGACCGCTTCCGAGCTCCAACGCCTAAATGTATCACCACCGGAATGTGCCCAAGCTCCAACGCCGGACTATATCCAAGGTGTCATAGATCACCTTGGTTCAAAAAAGTTGAAGGAGTTTAGCCGAGCTTAATGCTGGAAATGCCCTCTACGGAGCCATCCACCAGCGTCCGAGCTTTATGCCGGACTGCTTCCGGGGTTTTTATTGTAGTCGAGCACCAACGCCAGACTGTATCCGAGCTGGTGCACCACCCCGGACATGGGCTGATTTTTATGAATTTAATTCCGATATGCAATGTAATCTCTACCGAGATGTTTAGCTAGTAGCCCTCAAGGTGTGTGCATCGGTCCAAAACCTGAGATGCACCTGAAGGAAAACAGGAAACCGCTGATCCTAGTTGCCCCTGAGACTCAGGTCGATGCGCGAAATCAGCCTGAGGATCAACTCCTAGCTCGGCAGCATACATAGGAATCGAAACGCGGTGTGCAAAGTCCTTGAGACTCAGGTTGGGTGCGGCCGACCAACCTGAGGATAATAATCTCCTCGAAAACTATATTGCACTTTAAATTTTCTGCATTGGATAGGCAATGCAGTAGCCCCCGAGACACTGGTCGGGTGGCGACACCAGATCAGGGGATCGATGTACCCCTTTAATATTTGTAAATAATAAGCACGAAGCCCAGTAGCCCCCGAGCCTTAATGTGGGCATGGGTGGCCGAATTAAGGATTGATATCCAAAGTAAAATCACAAATTATGTGTAATGATTCTATGTATCCAAGTACTTTACATCATCAATGCTCGGATCCGGATTGTACAAAACTTTGTTGACCGGCCATCGGCTTGAACCTCCTCGGCCAGTAGCCGAGGAGTGTTTGTCCCACTTTATAAAGCCTTTATGAGGGCAAAGATTTACGGCAAACAAGGCAATCTGGCCATACGGTTTTATAAACAAAGGTACGCAGAGAGACATGTTATATTATTGTTTTAACATAAGAAACATCGTCCAAAGAAAATAGTCCCGCTATCGGTTCCTTTCTTTGGTTGTCATGCTAAGCATGATCATGAAACCTCAGCTCCGATCAATGTGGGAGGAAAATACTGAGGATTTAGTTCGGGAAAAGCTTCCAAACTCTATGGTCTAGATGAACCCAAATTTTCACTTCCTTTGCGACCGTTTATAATCTGAAAGTGGCCCATCGTCTGCTTCTACCCCCTTGTAGATGCTACGCATGGTGTTTCTGAAATAACAAAACAAACCTTAGCCGATATCTCGGTGCTTGAAGGCGGTTGTGTTGGCGGAAACGAGGCAATCAGATATGCAAGCTTTATAACTTTCACTTAGTCATAGGAGCTTAAAGTTGGGAGGCCAGCAAGTAGCCCCCCTGCTTAGTGTTCGGCGACAGCCGAGGTCAAGTCGTAATAACTTCGGCCAATGTTATGAACGGCCTGTCATTTAACATAGTCATCGGATCGTTGACCAATTTATGCTTTATTGTGATAGTTAGTTTTCGGCTTTCTCCACTGAGGTGCTTAACCATGTGAGCTGGAAGCACAATCGCAGTGGTTCTCCTTTTGCACAGCTAACCGAACAAAGCGGAATGTAGGAGGCAAGCACAGGAGCCGGGCAACCCAACTATCGACCGAAGACACAATTTCAAACCGATGCATATATAGCAATATCCGAGAATTTTTGCCGAATCTCTAGGTGTCCGGTGTCGCATTGCGAGACTTATGCGGAAAACACACAAATAGTTGAAAAGAGCCACAGGATTGGAAAACCAAAAAACGTCAGTAAAAACTCGACGTCCAAACTAGATTAGTTGTTCGGTACCAATGAGAAAATTGGTCTTAGAGAAAAAAATTGTACTTCTATCGTGCTTTAACATGACACATCCTATCTCAAGACTTCAAGCGAGTCAGCCTACGGCTTCAACCTCCTATCCCGAAGGCGGAGTACTTTTCGCTAGGCCAGTTTACCAAACTTTAGCGGCTTTGAGAGGGAGATCCGGCTATTGACCACACACTCGCGTCTAAAAAAGGAGTGATAGAAAAAAAAAGACTTTGCAACGACTAGGAAGAAGAACACTTATTATAGAACAACTCACATAAATTTAAGAGCCCCCAAGTTACTTGGGTAAAAGAATTTTATGTATAATGATTGTATGTACCGAAGTACTTATATCATATATGTGTCAACCCAAACTTTATACGCGTCTTAACCGACCGTCGGCTTCTCCCTCTTCGGTCAAGGACCGAAAAGGGTTATGTACTCCCCCTGTCAAGAATATCAACGGTGTTTCTGATAACCAGGCAATCAGGCCATAAGGCTATAACAGACAAAGCGCGCTCAGGGAACTTATGCTATATTACTGACAAAGTGTAATAAGCATCTTCGAAGAAAATAGTACCCCCACCAATACCTTTCTTTGGTTGCTCATTATTATTATGAGACTTGTGCAATAGATTTTTTGTACTCATGAGTTCCGTTATGTGCCGACCATTGTTGAAAACAGTAAGAGTGCTAGCTTTTGGCTTCACCCAGTCTGAGGTCCGGCTCGGATGAACCGATCGCGACAATCATAGAGGTGCTCCCTTTACTCCCTAGCCGAACAATCGGGAACGTAGGGGTAAGCACAGGAGCCACGCAACCCAGCTTGCAAATCGTTAAGTCAACATGGTGCATATTGTGGCGTAATACACGAATAAGGAACAAAGCCATACAAGTATAATCATATGCAAGAGGAAAAGCTCCATCAAGGGAGCCCCCAAATAAACGGGGTATTTGAATATGTGCGTCACAAACAAAGTTTTAACAAGGAACTTTGTCACAAACAACGTTGGCCAAAAAGTATAATGCTTGTACAAACCGAACAAAATTTAAGACTGAAAGTTTTTGAGCATGAAAGCAACTTAGCTGGTTGATATGTTCGGCATTGATGACGCGGTCCGAGCTTGATGCGGGACAAGGTTCCAGCCTCCAGGCCGGTCCCGAGGTGGTCGAGCAGAGATTTTGGCACCCCGAGAAGATGAAGCCCCCAGCCGCGGTAATGGAGCAGGTCGGCGCGCCAAGGCAACAACACAATTCGGTCGAAGGAGGCGACAACGCGGCTCAGTCTAAGTCAATTGGCTGCACAGATAAAATAGCACAAACCGAAGGTAATGACAAATAAAGATAATAATGTATATTTTAAAAAAAATCTTCTACTTATTTAATACAAGTGAAGGAAATAATGAAAGAGATGTGTCCTGAGCGTCGAGGTCAATGTCGATGCAGGGCGTCGGTGTGACGCAGTGAAGGCGTGACAAAGCCCGAATTCATAGGTCGGTCCAAGTTTCGGATATTGCGTTCGCCGAATTATGCACGGAAACTGACCGAACCACCACGCAATCGTTGCTAATGCGGCCACCATTTTTATAGACCTGTGTACAGATGATGGAACAAAGCAGAGTAATAATTCCTTGGAAAAAATGAACCCAAACGAGCAACAATTGCTAGGATTAATAGCACCTGGTTTATCTGTTGTAGCGGTCCGAAGAAAGGTTACTCCCAAAGTTGGGACTCGATCTGCACACCCATTTCCTGATGGGTGATGAAGCAATGGCATGGCGATCCTGGCAATGGTTGGCACGCCATGGCGAAGCCCGTGGTCCAGCTAATGTGATGAAGCTGGTCGGCTGGTGACACCGAAGTCTCCGAAGTAAGTTGATGAAGAGATGGCGAAGTCCTCGGTCTAGCCGAGTTGACGGAGCAAGTCGATAAGGAGATGTTGCAGCTACCATGTCAGCCGAGGCGTTGAAGTAGTTCGGCGTGATGGACATCGGCTTGAAGAAGCAACAGTGCGGCTATGCCGAGGTAGGTCGTAACCTGTGACGCAGTCAATGCTGGCTTGATGAAGTGACCGCGCGGCGATGACGGGGTGCCCGCTCCGAGTAATCTGTGGGGCGGCGATGTTGGTGACGATTTATCCTTCGCGATGCCGAACTATTGTTCGGCTGGCCGAGATGATGATCCGAAGAAGTTGAGCTCGGCTCAACAAAGCGACAACGTGTCTAACGCAAGTCGGCCGCTGTTGAGTGATGTTGTCGAGCTGGTTTGACACCGGCGCAATGGTGAAGTTCGTATTGTAAGAATACTTTTAATACTAGTGGGATGTGTTTGAGAATAAAACACAATACCCCATACGAAAATGTCCTTCAAATAGACTGTCCGAAATCCCGTTCGTAAAGAAGATGAACTTGGGTCAGATTCGTTATCGCGCAGAAAACAAATCCGAAAAGTGATGCACTAATCGGAAGGTTCCCGGAGTTTGGACGGTCGGATCGAGCTGAATTTTTGGTAGGTGGTAGATATGGGAATTCCGCAGCCGATCAACGGTTGGATCTTCCAAAGGACGCCTGAGCTAGATGCTGGACACCCCGCTGCAAACTCGTCCGGATTCTCATCCGGATTAAACAGGGCTCCGGTATATCGGAGATTGCCGGAGATTCGTCCATCGAAACTCGACGAAATTTTTGCAGGGTTGTTGTAGACTTAATTCAGCATAATTCCACCGAAGAAATCGTTAAGGCGGCACTCGAGGAGGCGGTGGCGACGGATACGAGTTTGCTGTCCAGAAAAACAGCACGGTCGCCCGAGGGCAATGTTGATGTTGAGCTCCCGAGCTCCATGGATGACTCCTCCATGATCTTGATAGAGATCGGAGTTGATGTTGATGAAGTCCTGCATCCGAACATGACGATCGGAGGTAGGGTGCAGTCCTCGGTCAAGCCAAGGTGACCAGTCGAGCTGGTGACGAAGAAACCGAGGTTGCAGTTGACCTGCAGTCGAGCCATTGATCCTTTCGCTGATCACACAGCGGAACTCTCAATGAAAGGACCAATGTTGGTGTCAAAACCGACGGATCTCGGGTAGGGGGTCCCAAGCTGTGCGTCTTAGGATCGATGGTAACATGAACACGGAATTTTACCCAACTTCGGGCTCTCTTGATGAGATAATACCCTACATGCTGCTTGATTGACTTTAATGAGTATAGGGGTTACAAGAGTTGATCTACCCCGAGATCATATGTTGTGGTCTAAACCCTAGAGGTATGATGAGTAATGTCATAATGATCTATCGACTAGCCTGGCCTCGGTTTATATAATGTATCAGAGGCCTAGGATAACAAGAGTCCTAGCCGTATACACCGGTGGGGAGGAGTCCTTGTCTTGATCACCAAGTCTTGTGGAATCTTCCTTGTATGCGGCAACTGTCCGAACTGGCTCATGAGTACACGGCCATGGGGGTCCTCGGCCCAATCTAACTGATCAGGAGACGACGTGGTGAGTACCCCCTAGTCCAGGACACCGTCAGCGGGGTGCTTGCGCTTCTTCGTACCATGAGCCTCGATGGTTTTGGCTAGAGCCATAGACATCACGTCGATTGGTGCTCCAGCGTCCATCCAAGCAGGGGCGGGCCCAGGAATTGAAGCTTGTGTATTCAAAATTTGAAAAGTTTTTTTGAAAGCCTATGGTTTTCCTTTTGACGCGTATAACCGATTATAGCAACATATTGCAATGGTCGTAAAATATATAAAGAATATTGCATAATATATTATATTCATAAAAATTGACCAGAACTTGGAATTTTTCCAACATATTGCCAAAATCTAAGATATATAGAGGATAGAAATAGCAAATAATAAAAAAGCTTACAAATTGCATGATAAATTTGCGACGCCTGATCCTTAGAAGATGATTGATGATGTCCTCATCCTTAACTTGCAAGAAGAATTCTCTTTAAGTGACTAATATTTAGATAATGCTCATTTTAACGAATTCAAAATTTATAAATATTCTCATGTTACAAATTCAAATGGAAAGTTGCAAATTCTCATGTCTAACAACTCATAATTGACTGCAAACAACTCTCCAGTATCACTATAATTAAATAGAAAGACAAGTGGTCAAACTAACTTACTTAGTCTTGTACGTCTGTACTGCAGCCTGCTGGACAGTACGAGAAGAAAACATTGCCCCTGCCTGCAACGATAAATGAATTCAGTTCAACTAAGAAATAAGAATCGGCATGAGAGGATAAATCCCAATTTACAAAGGCAAAGGATTAATATATCTAATTAGCAATTGTACCTGAATATGTGGGTTGTGGAGTGGAAATTGCATCCATGCCTGATGTCTGTTGCGGACTGCAGGGATCAGAATCAATGGGGCAAGGGATGGATTTGTTGAGACGTTCGCGCCGCCGCACGCAGGCGCGATCGCCGATCAGGCGATGTCAACCACCTGGCGGCTCATGTGCGAAGGGTGCCGGTTATCCTGCTGCGTCTGATTGATGGACAGGTTTTTTGGGCGATGATGGACGTGTGTGGGCTATGAGCTACAGCCATTTGGGCCAATGGGCCAAGTCGTGGTGTTGAGGGAAAATAGAGGGTGGGTTAGCCTCTGTTTTTGGGCTGAAATGCCTATCTATCATGTGTTGCATATCAGTTTCGTTTTTCCTTATACATACATAGTATATATACAACATATACATAATTTTCCTTTGGAAAAAATCATGGGTATTCAACTGAATACCCTTGAATTGAGGTGGGCCCGCCCCTGCATCCAAGAGAGGAAGCTGAGAGAGAAGAGTGAAATGAGGAACGAGATGAGGGAGAAGCGAAGCGAGTGGGGGTTTTCTTCAAGAGAGGAAGCTGAGAGAGAAGAGTGAAATGATGGTTGCTTCCTCCGTCCAACTTACTGCTGGAAAGGAGGGGGTTTTGCGATTTGACGGCTCATTGGGCATTACTGCGGCGCTTCGATCGGGGTATTCTACTGTCACTCTACTACGGAGTAATTTAGTGCATGGTTGGTGGACCCTGATGCTGGCTGTCCCACACATCGGCGAAAGTGAGTAATTTAGTGCATGGCTGGAGGAGGATCCGCACGGTAGAGCGTGTCCACTGTTTTTTAGAGGAAAAAATGATTACAACAAGCGTTTCCACTCTTACGACGGAGGAGTGCGAAACACGGTAGCCACTTGAACATACATAGTGCTCCTACTACTAGGCATGTGCAATGGTTCATACGTCAGTACTATATAATCTTGTTGCTCGTGTAGTAAGATACGACGATAACAAATGATGTTGTCGCATGTCGACTATATGAACAGTAATGTAGTAACATAGTACCGCTTTTTCGACTGTCCGGTCAAGAATGAACGGTGAGATAAATGTTAACAGAACTAGGTCTAGAACGCACGGAGAGTACAGTGCTATAGTACTCCACGAAACATGAACCATATGAAGCACGAATCAGTGTTAGGCAGCGTGTATGAAGGATGCACGGGATGGGAGCAAAAGTTCCCTTCCCGACCCACTTTTGGGTGTTTGGCAGAGTGCATGAAGGGTGCATGAGTACACTAGTAGGTTAACACAAATACACGAAGAGGGAACAACTCTATTGAGATGAGAATGCAACCAGACACGCCCACACGCTTTGTGCTACGGTGACTGATCTGCAGCGTCTGAGTTTGATCCAACGGCCATGTTGCGCCGAGACATGGACATGCCCATGCAGAGGTGCCTAAACACCACTGAAGTCCCTCTGCTTCTCGAGGAGCACGACATTGGTGATGCAGGGTGCAACCCCCCGCAGAGCCTGCTCCAGGTCGACGGGAGCCAGGTCATTAAAGATGGCGTCCAATGGCACGAATGGATTCCGGTGACAGAGCCCTGAAAGGATTCGCCTGGCAACGGCAACGGCAGCCCTCAATCCCTCCTTGTCCAGCTCCGCCCCCACCATCTCGCGGAGACGGCTCAGCTCCTCGGAGATATAGGTGAAGAAGGATACCAGGTCGGGAAGCCGCAGCTCGTTGAAGTCGACGAGGTGGTCGAACGGGTTTAGCCCGACGGCCGGCATGGTCGTGCTGGCACGACGGTAGGCATCACGCAGCCACAACACGTGCGTGGCAACTTGGTCCGCCAAGTGGCTGAGGCGATCCTGGACCTTGTCACGTTCGGCCCGCTCGTGCTCCAGCCGGCTCCCCTGACGGCCTATCGTATCTCCCGCTTTCTGCAACAATGCCATTGACGCCTCGATCATGTTTGTGGTCGACGCCTGCCGCTTTTGAAGCTCTGTGAACTCCCGCACATAACGGAGGAGCATGGCACTCCTCTCCTCCTTGAGCTCACAGAGCTCCATGTACTTGGCCCTAAGCTCCGCATCCTTGGCCTGAAGCTCCTCTGACAGGCGCCTCACCTCGGACTCCATGGTCTGCTGAGCCGCCATGGCACCAGGTAGACGCAATGTGGAGAGGAAGCAAAGGGGGCGAAACGGCTGAAAGGCAATGCAATCTACGAGAAGGCGGAGGGAGCCAGCCGAGGAGCGGGGAATCTTTTGGTTTTCACCATGGGAAAACACCAGTGGACGACTTCTCACATCAGTGAGCAGTGGGTTTTACAGGCGGAGTCATCTCGTGACTAATTACTGCCGCGCCTGCTCCCATCAATAAAAAAATTAAAAATCCTGCCGCGCCTGCTCTCGTCAATCAAAAAATTAAAATCCTGCCGCACCCGAACACCAGAGCAATGCCGCGGTGGATATTTAAATTTACCTGCCGGCAAGGAGATAAAAAAGGGGTGAAAAACAAATTTGGCAGCGGCCTAGCTAATCGGTCGAACTAGCCCAACTAGCTAGCCACCGTGCTTCAATGATGTATTCGGCGGGTAAGGTGGTCTTTCATGATGTTACGAATCATTTACTTGCTTCAGCACTATGACCGAGGAGGACCCAGAAAATGCGTGGTAGGGCATCCCACGTCTCGGCAAGGAAGAATATATGCATGCACCACCCAGGAGGACCCCGAAACTGTGCGGTAGGGTGTGCCACGTCTCGGCACGGAGGAAAAATGTGCGTGCAAAAATATACTGTATCAGACATAGTACCTATGGTTCGACCTCGGGACCCAGCAAGTCGGTCGAAAACACCCCACTAGCCACACAGCTTCATCATGCTAACGTGGCATGGAGGATAGGTGTGGTTAGCTCCGTCTCGACAAGCCACAACGTCTCTTGTTCTAGGAGATTCTTCTATTTTCCAAACTTTTTTTAGTTATAATAACACCACGGCAAGCTAGTGTCTCTCTTCGTGTGTGCCCGTGCAAAGGTTAGACGATGGAGAGGAGAGAGAGATCGCAGACCTGGTACCCACCAGTGAGTCAACGGTCATGCACTGTTGACGAGGCACTCCTTCTACTCCACTCAACGTAATACTGTATAAAATCAAGTTATGGGACAAAGCCAACAACCGTTGTTGTTTCAGGCTATTGACTTACGCTTTGTACTCCAGGTTGCCAGTTCGAATCTCGTATTTCAGATTTGTTAGTTTTAGGTCCAAGTTTGATTAATGACAAGTGGGACCCCCGTGTGTTGTTCCGATATTTCAGTGTAGGATGGTTTTTTTTGAACAAACACTTTGAGAGATTAGACAAGTAACGGCATGAGTTACACGTATTTTGCAAGTTTGCGAACAAAAATGACAGTGGCATAGAATATCACATCCACCCCGCAGCTTAGATGCTATGGTGATACGAGTTTTTACATCGTTGGAAGTGAGATCCAATGGCTTGGGAGTAGTCTTTGTAAATATGCGCAATCTCCAAAATCTCCAAAGGTTTTTTGCAAATAAAATATTCAGGCCTCATGTGTGCCGCTGCATCTTGGATCCAACGGATCCCCGTTGCTCATATTAGGTGCTCCTTGTAGCTTAATTACCCGCTACGGTGATACGAGCATCTAGGTCGTATGATTAGTGATCAGATGGCACATGCGTAGTACTTGTACTTTTTACGCAATTCCCAAACTCTCTCAGCCGTATATTGCAAAAACATTCAAACCTCCTACTGTGGGCCATTAGATCTCCGTGAACTTGTATCACCATAGAATCTACGGTGTGGGAGCACCTCATATTCTCCCGTGCGAGAAAACATAAGGTGCTCTCGCAACTTGGATGCTATGGTGATACGAGCTTCTAGGTCGTTTGATCTCAGATCCAATGGCATCTGACTAGTCTTAATGCTTGTAAGCAGTGGCCGAATTCTTTGGGGGCTTTTCTGCAAAAAACCATTCGAACCACCGAGGAGTTGTTGGGTCACAAATCCAATGGCTCCGAAGAGCTTGTATCACCAAAGCATCTAAGGTGTGGTAGCACATGATATTCTTACATACAGGAGAATATGATGTCCTCCTTCATCTTAGATGCTATGGTGATATGAGCTTCGAGGTTGTTGGATATGGGATCCAAGGGCATCTGAGTAGTTTTTGTACAAATTGTGTGCAATTCTCAAACTCATCAAGGTTTCCTGTAAAAATATTAAGACATCATGTGAGCTGCTATATCTCAGATCTACAAGCTCCAAGCAACTCGTATCAGCATATAGCATCTAAGGTATGGGGGCACATGATATTATCCCACGGAGGAGGGGTGGGGGTGCACAACCAATCGGTGTTTGGAAGGGTGGGGACAAATATAATCTAAACAACCCTAAACAGAGCTTCACAATTTTATCTAAGGTCGAGGGGTTAACACCAGACAATCTACATAGCTCCGCCTAAACACAACATTTGCATGTACTGTAGTACTAGACTTAATATTCATGTTTCAGTTTCCTGTTCATTTTAGATATTGAATTGAGGACCATGCATGTCTTACATTTTACTCCCTTCATTCCTAAATATTAGTCTTTTTATAGATTTCAAATGGACTGGCACATACGGATGTATATAGACATATTTTTAGAGTGTATATTCACTCATTTTGCTCCGTATGTAGTCACTTGTTGAAATCTCTAAAAGACTAATATTTAGGAACAGAAGGAGTATTTTTGAATTCATGTCATACATGCATGGTTTGGAAAAATAGTTGCACTATACTTATTGGATTGTTGTTGTGTTCCTGTGTATGTGTGTGTGTGTGTGTGTGTGTGTGTGGTCATATGCTTGATACATACAAAGTTCTCTCACCACCATATTGTTCATCTTTCAAATCTGAATTTGCAATGAAAAACTTACTAGGGATACCATGAAATGTGAAATCCACTTTGAGATCACTATATCACAAACTCACTCTAATTCAAGAACTCGTCATAAATCAATTACCATGTTGAGATTAGTATTTGCAAGGAAAATATGGGCATTGTAATACACAAAGATTCGATTGGCAATTTAAAAGATTCCTTTCGTATTCTCGAATGGTAGGACCCAACGGCGTACCAGCCAGACCTTGGCTCATGTTGATCCTAAAAAACCGGCCTCGTGTCCTTCTGGTGGCGTGCGTGGTATGCACATTAGGAAACCCCAACCAGTCGAGCCTCCGCGTATCGAGTCGAAATATCTGGCGGCCAGAATTCTA
Organism: Triticum aestivum; assembly: GCF_018294505.1. NCBI lineage: Eukaryota > Viridiplantae > Streptophyta > Magnoliopsida > Poales > Poaceae > Triticum > Triticum aestivum. The sequence goes on from NC_057804.1 coordinate 77,832,846, forward strand.
GCCCTAGGAAATTCCTCTTATGTCACCGGTCCATAATGACTACCGATGAACAATGGAGGGATGCTTTAGTAACTAGACAACGTTACCTACCGTGCCGAGCATGGTTCAATTCCCTCGGTCGCTGCTCCCCATGGTCACCCGTCAACTGCATTGCCTAGTACCACTACTACTACTACACTAGGATGAGCACAGAATTGAGCCCATTTGTTCGTGCCTAGTATTTGAGTTAATATATCAGGCAATGCACTGGTATGGAAGGATTATCCTTTTACTCTGCATATATAACTTGTCTGAAGTCTAACTAAGCAAAATGTTTGACCAAATCCTTTCTTAAGAAATACAACAAGACAGATGTATGGCTTGAAAATTTATTGCATGATGCAGGTATGATATTGTTTCAAATCCTGGATTTTAAATTTCAGAAAATTCAAAAGTGACCAGAAATTCATGAAACTGAGCACGGTCAGGTGATATGGCACAAATATTCCTTCGTAATTTTTTCTTCAATTTGAGACAAGCTGCTTATGAGAAGTTGCACAAATGAAGAGCCAAGGTATTTTGGAACAAAGACATGTCACGTTAAGGCGAACGCTTTCACTATTGAAATTGTGGGCGTTTACGTGCCGGCACGAGTCCCGCTTCTCATCGGCAGGTGCCGTCCGAGCAAGCATCTGAGTCGACGGGAGGCGTGCGAGCAGACCGCTACACAGGCTCCCCAGGAGGTGAGCCCTTTGACCAGGCTCCGCCGCCCACCTTCGTCCCAACTGCTCCCACTTTTAATGTCGCCGGTGCCGCAGTTTAAAATCAACCCTGCACTACCCGGTATCGCTACAATCTTCTCTCTTCGTCTCCGATTCTCCTGTCGTCTACCTCCAACCAGCCTGACCTAAACGTACGCCATGCCGCATCACGATGGTCTGCCCTTAGTCTTCCAGATTCCTGAGGAAGACACCCAGCCGGAGTCTCAAGAACATAAGGCGCTTTGGGACGAGCTTGAACCGGCCTTGCGGGAAGACATCACGCCTATCCCTGCTCCCGTTCTGGCTCCCATCGCCCTGACTGCGACAGCGCCCATTCCCGTGGCATTGATTGGCTGGGAGCCGCACATTGTCGCCGAGCTTGATGCCATGGGGTTCCACGAGGTCCCCGCCGACTATCATGAGCCATGCACCTGCCAGCGCATGCGCCTGCATGTGCACTCACACGCATGCCCGTGCTAGTGCCCGTGCACCTGCCAGCGCATGCGCCTGCGCGTGCACTGATGTGTGCCCGTGCCGGTGCCCGTGCGCACGAATGTCTCCGCCGCACCATTGCCAGCGCTTGTCCCCGCGCAGGTGCCAGTGCCCCCGTCAGCGACATGGATAGCCGCCGTCGACCGCTTCCTTTCACCAACGTCAGTCGCCTCCTCCCGACAGTTGACTCGCTCCTGGAGACCGAAGTCCAGAACATTGTGGCCTTCCTTGAAGCTAGGGCCAACGTCCAGGAGTACGCCAACAACGGCGCAAGACGCCGCCATCGCCTCGGTCAGTGGCCTGACGACACACAAAGCACGGCAGAGGAGCCGCTTCCCACTGCAAGACGCCCCCGCCGGCGCCGTGTAATCTAAATTTGCCATGAAAAACATTCGGATTGCCATGCTTAAAATCTGAACGTTTATCATTTCTATTTATTTTAGATCGATCGTCGTATGAATGTAAAGTTGGAGTCAGACTGAATGAAACCTATGGTTTGATCAATTGAATGTTCTGCTAGAGCCGTATCAAATTCAATATAAAACGTCATCAAGCCACATGTATTCCTTCTCATCCAATGACCTAGACTGCTTCAATGTCGAGCCCTCAACACATTTAGCGTGCAGTTAATTTCATGCCAAAAATAGTGCTAATCACATAATAACACACAAATAATATCCTACTTAATAACTGCATGCACTTAATATACTTCCAAATTAACGTGCATTGCACGTACACATTGACTAGTGCTACTAGTACGTGAAACTGGTGCCGTAACTTGTGAACGCGTCTAGATATGGTCAACGGCAACATCGCCCGCGAGTTCTTCGTGTTTGCCCGTGCGTCTAAACGCAGAAGGGGAGGAGAGAGAGAGAGAGCACACATGGAACCCACCAGTAAGTGAAGGCGAATAGTACATGCTAACGAGCCGGTCCCACTAATGTACTAAAAGTAATATTACATGTTATCCATTAAATAGGCTGTGGTAATATAAAAACATTATATGAACAAAGGGGGGGTACAACAAACATTGATGTTCTACGTATGTTGCCTATTGACGTGCGGCTTGAAGGCCCTGGTCGCATGTTCGATCCTCGTCCTTTATTTTTTAACTTGTATATGGGTCCAAATTTGTTTCATGACAGGTGGTCCCCTCGGTGTGTAGTTTGTAGCACTTTAATTTGTGGGTCAAAATTTGTCCCATTCCAAGTGGACTATCGGTGTGTAGTTTTGTAGCTTATTTATAATAATTAAAGAGAATAATAGAGTTTTTTGCAATAATACCATGGTGCAACATTGAAGGCAAGAAAGGACGTGCGAGAGAGTGATGATCGAGCCAGAGGGAAATCAACTGGGGGAGGTGCGGGGGTTGCAACAGTGTTTGGAGTAGTTGTGGGCCGAATGCTACGAAAATATAATCTAAACCCACCGGAATAAATGCCTGCACAAATTAATCCAAGGTTGGAGTCCCCCGCTCAATGTAAATAGCTCCGTCTTTGTGAGGGATGGAGAGGTAGCTTCAATCTATGGAAGATACGGCGTGAGAAAGCGAGGTCAATCGAGAGACATATAGATAGAGAGACACAGTGAGTGTGGTCGGACATTCATTAAACAGATATATATGCTTTAGAGAGATATTGTTTGATTGAGCTTTTGGCAAGGGTGAGGGCTGTAAGATAGAGCTTGAGAGGTGATCCAGCACAAACATGTAGATATATTTTGTGCGTGGGAGGAAGCAAGGTCAATCGATTACATATGTAAAGGGAGAGAGATTGAGCGAGTGTGGGTCGTCGTGCGATCGAAAGAGTGAGACGGGTTGGAGAGAGTGATCTAGATAGACAATGTGTGTGAGAGAGTATACAATATGAATATGTCGAATTGGGCTCAAACATGGAGATATATCATTTGTGTCCGAGAAAGAGCGAGGTCAATCGAGACATACAGAGAGAGAGACAGAGAGAGAGAGTGAGTGAGAGAGAGAGAGAGAGAGAGATAGATAGATAGATAGATAGAGCGAGAGCGAGAGAGATTGAGCGAGCGTGGCCCGCCATGAGGTTGAAAGAGTGGGGGCGGCTTGGATGGACTGACCTAGATAGACAATCTGCGTGAGAGAGTATAGAGTGTGTCGATCGAGGCCCGAACAGGGGGATATATCATTTCTGTGTGAAAGAAATGGAGGTTAATCGAGACTCAGATAAAGAGAGCGAGATTGAGTGAGTGTGGCCTGCCGGGCGGAAGTAGAGTGAGACAGTCTCGAGGGAGTGACTTAGATAGACAACGGGCGTGCATGCGCACGAGAGGTTGGGGGGCTAGATAGGCAATGCTTGTATCTAGCACGGGAGGGTAGGAGGGAGAGAGAGAGACAGCTCGACATGGGGTGCAATGGCGGGTGTGTGAGGTAAATACATTTGGTAACAGAGTGGAAAATGGGGGTTGTGTAGTTGAGAGAGTTAGAGATTGAAACATGGAGAGAAAGAATGAACGTGTGTCAGAAACAGATAGCTTCCTAAAGTGGTTAGGAGAAGTTGACCGATACAGGAAGTATGTAGCGTGTGTGCCGGGGGGGGGGCTAAAAAAACATTTGAATGTAGATAGTAAGAGACTTAATATCGATGTTTCAATTCGGTGTACATTGTAAGATTTGAACTGACGACCATGCATATGGGTAATTATTTCGAATTTGTGCCATGCTAGGTTTCGAAAAGTTGACATTGACTCGATTTGTTGTGCTATTTTGTAGGTCATATGTTTGAATCCATCCAAAAGTTTTCTCACTACCATGGTGTTCATCACATACATATGAATTTGTATTAAAAAGTAGTGTGGATATAGTGAAATGCGAAATCCACGTTAGAATTGGAGATCGCTATGTGACACACACTATAATTCAAATAATTAATTATGTGACACACACTCTAATCCACGTTAGCATGGATACTGTGGATACCGTTTCGATATTTTTTTCTTCAAATAACTCCTCATTAATTAATTAATAGTATCTCATTTCGAATGACTAATTATTTGCAAGGAAAACACGGGCATGGTAATACATACAGATTATTTTGCATTCTCAAATCTAGGCACACCAAGCAGACCAGGGTCGTGTCGTGGTGGTCGCGTGTGTCAGACGGACGCTTAGCACCTAGCCACCCACCCCCCTCCCTCCCTCCCCACCTCCCAAAAAAGGACGACGACAAAATAAGTTCGCGCTTCCACGTTTCGGATTGAAATATCTGGCGGCCCCAATTCCAGCCCTGCAAAATCTCCCTTCTCCACCGTCCCCTTCCGCGCCCAGATTGCTCAAATCCCTAATCCACCGCCAACCCAAGCAAAGTTCGAATCACCCCTCGTCTCGTCTATTTCCCCACCTCTATGCCGGACGACAACGACGAAGACAGCCGTCGCGCTTCACCACCGCACCGGAGCTACCTCATCTACGCCCTCGTCCACCGCACTGGGTGGTCCACCGACAACGTCGGCCGCCGCAACCGACGTGCCTCACAGACACCGACTTCCACCGCATCAGGTGCGCTTCACCGACGCCGTCTCCCATCTCACCGGGGCTACTTCACCGAGCACATCGTCGCACCTCCGCCCCCCGAGGCCGTTGGGGCTTCACCAACGGTCTCGTCCACCGCATCGTAGTGCTCCGCTACCACTCAAGATTTGCATTCGTGTGCGGCCAGCCAATGCCAGCGCATCACCCTTAACCGCTCTGAAGTGACCCACACTCTAGCTAGGAGAGCATGCCCAAATGCCGGCCCAAACTAGGTATCCACACATCACTCACTTGTGCACTGTTTTGACGATGTTTGGATATCCTTTCACTGCTCTCTTAGCTTACATGCCTATGCAACTCTGACTTTAACTCTTATTTCTTCTGGAGATATCATCTGAAACAAGCAAAACCATTTTTTAGCGAAGCATGACGGCGCTACAGGATCTGGTACACATCCCTGCACACTCGTATAACCTTGTAAGTATCCGTCCTTCGGTACAACAGCAAGGTCGATTCCTATTATTTGATCAACCATTCGCCGTGTCAAAAATGCAGAGAGGGATGCAAGGAGCACAAGGCCTGCACATCCAAACAAGTGGTAACATGGACTTGTACATGGAACATCCCAAGCGCAAGCAGAGCTGTAGCGAGCCTGTACAACAAGCTAGTGTAAGTCCCTGCATTTCATTTAATTCGTACTGGCATGCGTGTATGATTTGTGTGTAGTGGCGGATCCATGAATTCAAGTTACCAGGGGCGAAACATTTAACTTAAAAAATATGAAGGCACTTGCACTCCGGAAATCAACATAACTTGAGAAATGTGAAGCTACATGCACTTTGAAAACTAGCTGATGATCCAAAGTGGTTCAAATTATAAAACACTAAATGATGCAAGCACCAAAAAACACAAAATGCAACATGGTGTACAAGGACTACAAACATGGTCTGTACCTGCTTGAATTATTTGTTCTCTTGCTAAAAATATCGAAGTGTAATTGCACCTATAACTAGTGCGCAAACTTCATATCAATATATCTATCCTGCACAAGTATGCCAATAGTTTCAAACAATAATTAGAAAAGTATTTATGCTATGTTGTCATGATACAGGTACTTTCTGGTATATGGCCTCAACGTTTCCTAAAGCCATGAAAACGTACTATAATTTGCTTGTCATCAATGCCTGCAAATCTTTATGTCTCTCTCAACATAGCAGATCATCATTAGACACTAAATCCTTCAACGGGAGCTTGCAAAAGTGCTTGCATTAGATCCCTCATTAGACACTATATGTTCATCACCAGGAGCATGTAAAATGTTTGCATCAAATCCTTCATTAGCAGTCTCTTCATTAGACACACTTCAGGCTCAGGAACAACATGAGCTTGTATGTTTGCACCGGAAACTTGATTAGATACATCAGATTCAGTCAGTTCAGTATTGATTGGGGGAGTTATAAAATAAGCAGAAATTGGTTTCATTTTCTCATAGATTCCCTACATACAAGCAATTTTACAACACTGCCAGGTTAGTATTGGCCAAAAATTGAACAATTGAATTAGATATAATCAGGGATGTGATGTACTAGCTCGTTGAGCATGCTACTCTTGCAATCTATAGGGCCTGCCTTGCACTTATGTTACTGGCCCATCCAAATTGAAATATTTTTCTTCATTTTTTACATTTCCTGCTTGTGCGTTGGGACGAACAAAACTAGCCTGGGCCAACCTGGACGACTCAAACTAGGTGCACACTTTCCAGCCACCCGAGGCGGCCGCCCATACCATCCCCTATGGTGGCATCGCCCCTTTTTGCATGTATGATTGGGGTAGTGAAAAATATTCCAGTGGCGCTTTTGATTTACGCACAGAATGGTTGAATTGCTTGTTTCTATGAACTGAGTTCGCCAGTAATGTGAAGGATGCTAGTATTTTCATCCTATTGTAGATTGCTTAGATCTCGATATGCCAAATATAATCGCATGAAATATACAGTAAAAGCCAGTGTGATGTGTGTGGCTACAACTAGTCTTACACTCTGACTACACGTCCTCATATAACATATCAAGGACGCACCATCTTACCAGATTAACCATTCGACTTACCAATGCAGTGTGGGAAGAAAGAAGTATTGGGACTGCGTATCCAAGCAATTGATGCCATGGACTCCTTCGTAGAACCTTGTAAGCGAAAAAGAAGTTGCAGTGTGCCTGTCGTGGTGGGCGCACGACAGATGCCATTGGATGGCTAAAGAGAGGAGGAGGCTCGAGGGCATTGGTGGGCTCCGGAGGCGGGGTTGGTACGAGCGAGCGCGGGACGCAAGACATACCCAGGTTTGGGGCTCTACGGAGAGATAATACCCTTAGTCCTGCCGAGTGTGGTTGATATGCAATAGTACAAGGTTGCTCCTTGAGCTGTATGGAGGAGGAAGGAGGGCTGGCCAAGGCTTAGGCTCCTCCTTCTCCCCGAATCGATGTTACTGTTCTTGGTGGCTAGTTCCTCTCTTGCTTCTCTACATGTCTCTCTCCTCTACACGTGGGCTCCTAGGGTGTTTTATAGGCCAACCCCCAGGGGTACAATGGTAATGTTACAAGTTGGTGGGATCGGGTTGTCGGTGTTCGGGGACCCGGGCTAGGATCCACTAGGGGCCTGTGGTTCGCCGGGTTCCCCTAGGTGCGGGCCCCGCGTGCCTAGGGGGACAGTGCACCGTCTTGTCGATCGTCAGGGCGTGGCCGAGTCGAGTCACGTACAGTGGCGCTCCGTCAGGTCGCCACTTGATGTCGTCAGCGGTGATGGCGGGGGCACTGTATCACGCTGGCCCTGGTCAGCAGGTAGGTGAGGGGCACTGTCTCCATGCCCCGTGTGACCAGAGGCATGGGCGGGGTACTGTCGCCTTGGTCATCGGTGGCTGAAGACTTGTCCCATCGTACGGCCTGGATGGACGAGAGCTGACCCGTAGCTGGATTGCGGAGCACGTCATGGGTGGAGCTGGCTTGTTGAGGAAGACTTGGTTGTGCCGGGTTCGGCCTTCTTGTACTACTTGTTGAGGCCGAGTCGATGTGCCTTGCCGGGTCAGAGAGTTCGGCCGGGTTGCGGGGTTTGGCCGGGTCGAGCGACCTGGCCAAACATGTGCCGGCTTGAGGGGCGATGCTGCCCTGCTATTATTAAAATGGATCCAGGTTCCGTTGCCTGCCCGGGGTTCATCCCCCCGATAGTAGTCCCCGAAGCTGTGAAGGTCCACCGTCTTCGGATGAGCGGGCCTTCACAGTTTCCCCATTAAGCAAGGCGGATTCTGTGAACGCCGGGTCCGGCAACACCCATTGTGTGCCGGTTTTTCGGAAACCGGATCGCGGCGCCTGGGCGGGGGGCGGGAACCGAGGAGTCCGCCAAATCTTGGGGCAATCCCTCAGGCTTAGCGCGGGCGCCACGTTGTGCCCGGAAGTCGGAGGGGCCTGACAGGCGACGCGCGTGATGGGACTGGGCGACGGGCTAGGGCCCGCCGTCGCGCGCCCTTGGCCCACGCAAGCGGATGTATTGCGATGTTCGGGGGTCGATTGCCCTTTCCCGGGTAGTTATTTCGTGCGTACATGCACACTTATTGCGGGGTAGTGGAAGGGGCGAGTGCAGACAATCCCACTCCCCCATGTTCAAACCGAGGGTTATAAATTCGGGGGAAGGGGGGCGGCAGACATTATTCTCGCTCACGCCCTCCTGGCCCTTTACTCTTGCTCTGGTCCTTGCAACTGACGTACTGCGATGCCTGCTGCCCCGAGTAGAACTTCACCGTCGTCCATCTTCTTTCTTCCTCTCCTTCTTCATCCATGGCGCTGCCGTCAGGCTCTTGGATGGGCTCGAACGTCACCACCGAGGACATCACCCACCTTCGCGCATCGTGGCGCTTGCCGCGGGAGACAGATGTCACCGTCCGTCTGCCGCGCGGTGAGCAGAGGCCACAACCCGAGGAGTCGGAGCGTGTGGTCTTCCTCACGCACTTTGAGCACAGATTTGGGCTGCCGGCAAGCACCTTCTTCCGCACGTTCCTGGAGTTCTTCGGGCTCCAGCCTCACCATCTTGGGGCCGGTGCCATCGTCCAGCTTTCAGGCTTCGTCACCCTCTGCGAGGGGTACCTGGGGGTCGAGCCTACGATAGACCTCTGGGCACGCTTCTTCTCCCTGAAGCAGTAGGGCCTGACGGCCGGAGAGTTTGCTGACTGTGGCGCCGCCATCATCTCAAAGCGGTCGGGGGAGGACTGCCCCAAGATCCCGCTGGAGGATTCTGCCAAGAAATGGCAGAACTCCTTCTTCTACGTCCGCCACTTGGGTGCGGACCGCATCAATCTTCCGGCCTTCGCCATCGTGCCACCGCGGGCGAAGCTAAACTGGGGCTACTCCCTCAGACGCCCATCGCAGGAGATTCTCAATCTCTGCAAGCGGGTGACAGTGATAAGGACGCGGGAGGGGCTCACCGGCAACGATCTCATTGCCGCGTTCATCATGCGTCGGGTTCTCCCGCTGTAGAGGCGCTCCTGTCTTATCGGCGAGATGGCCGGTCTTCAAGATCCCAACCACATGGGATCGACGCGCCTGACGGTGGAGCAGATTGCATGCCGAGTGAACGACATCTCCAAGGCCAACCTTGGGGAGGACTGGCGGTTCAGCAAGGTGCCGTACAACGAGTCGAATCCGGCGCCACAAGGGAGTGTTTGGTCGCCTTACTTTGCTGCTACGCATCTCCTCGTCCGTCCTGACGCGACGTGGGAGGTGCTCCTGAAAGCGATCCGGCATCCTTACGCCCGGACTCCATCGCAGGTGGTGTCGGCTGCACCGGAGGAGCCCACGGCCCACGGCGGGGAGGAGGAAGCCCCGGCCGATGCCGGCGCTGGGCGTCGCACGGGTAAGTCTTGTTTTTCTCTTTGTGTTTTGTCGAGTTGTTGACCGCGGCATGGCACGGGCGATGCTGACGCCAGTTGTTGGTGTAGTGGCGTTGGGCGGTGAAGGCGGCAACGCGGGCGGGGTCGGTCGTTGCGTAGGACGGCACCGAGCCGCCCGCACGGAAAAGACAGTGCTGCGCCACGGCCCCGGGCCCCGAAGCGCACGGCGGACCCAGCCGGGGCCAGGAGGCTGGCCAAGAGGAAGCGTGGCACCGGGCATGGGAGGCCGTCCCCCGTCTCGGTCCTGACAGGGTAAGATTCATCTCCTGTATGCCTCCGAACCGTCGGGCTAGTCTTGCTTTTAGCTCATTATGTCTTCTTCAGGTCGCCGATCGCGTTGGCGAGGGTGGCGGCGGATGCCGCGGCTGCCGAGGGGACCGTGTTCCATAGGAGCCAGTCTGACCTTGTCAATCAAGTCGAGGAGGAGGGGCGGGCGGACTCGGACCTCGTCCTGGACCCGACCGATGCCGAGGGCCTGGCTGTGGGACAGGAACAGGGCCGAGGCGGAGCTGGAGACGGCGTCGGTTCGGGCCTGGACCGATGCAGCAGCGGCATGGGCATGATCCGGCATGGAGCCGGCCTGGTGCAAGATGCCGGAGGGCTCGGTGGTGGCGGCGACGGTCTTCGAGCCGTCGTCGGTGAGGGAGCGCGGCCGTGAAGGCCGGGCTAAGGTGGTGATCCTCGACCAGGAGGTCGTGGAGGTGGAGGACGATACCCCGCTGCGGGTCAACATTGTCGAGCGGGCGGGGGCTGATGGAGGCGGTGGTGGCGCCGTCTTGGAGGGGGTGCTACAAGTGGCGGTGCGCGAGGTGCCGCCAGTGTTGGAGGAGGCGCCGCGAGCGGCGGTGCCGCAGGCCACCCCGGCAACTAGGCCGGTGGTGGCGCAGCAGGTTGTCCCAGCGTCCGGGTCGTCGACGGCGCCGGAGAGGGTGTCGGAGGAGGTGCCGACCGCGTCGGAGCGGATAGTGGGGAGCTTGCCTTGGTGTCCCAGCAGGGAGGGCGTCGGGCCGTCGCGCCGCAGCCACCGCGGAGCGGGGGCGCCGTGGTCTTCGGGCCTCAGACTCAGGAGGAGGCGGCGATGGACGCCGTCAGCCGTCGTTTGCGTGGCCGGACGGACCAGTTCGAGGCCTTTGCCCAGGCTGAGGTGGAGCGGACGTGGGACCTGGAGCGCGCCGTGCTGGTACGCTTCTTTTTTGCGGTTTCTTCTTTGTGGGGGCGCGCCAGCGCACCCATTGGGTGTAGCCCCCGAGGTTCGGGCCAACTACATAGTAGTTGGGTCGAATCTTTAGAACGTTGTCTTTGTTCTTATTTTTGCCATCTTCAGCAACTCAACGCCCACTGGGTCGGCGCCTTCAACCGTCTCCTGGGCAAATACCAGGAGCTTAAGGAGCAGTTCGCTGCCAAGGAGGAGGAGCTCCGCGTCACCGCATGTACCCTCATGATATTTTCTAGTGGGGGCGCGCAAGCGCACCCACTGGGTGTAGCCCCCGAGACTCGGGCCAACTGTGTAACAGTTGGGCCAAATCTTAAGCCTTGCTTTCTTCTTTGCTGAATCTTCTTTTTCGCAGTCGAGGTGCTATCGTGGCAGACCCGGCTGCTCCGGGCTGGTCATCATTATGAGCGGCTTGTCACTGACACCGGCCGTCTTGGCGCCGAGGTGGCGCAGGCGAGGGCGGAGGCGGCCGCGGGCCGGCGGTCGCTTGACGAGGCCAACCAGCTGCAGGAGCAGCTGGCGGGTCACAAGAGCCGCCTCGAGGCCGAGGTCAAGCTCCTTAAGGCGGAGGCTGCCAAGGTGGTGGCGGCGCAGCAGGCCCTGGTCAAGGCGGACCATCAGCACGGCAGATTGGCCAATGACAAGCACTGGCTCCAGGCCAAGGTGGAGCGCGTGCGGGAGCAGGTTGCCACGGCTGAGAGAGCCCACGAGGACGACGCCCGTCGTCACGAGGCGGCCGAGAAGGCGGTCGATGACAAGGACGCCGATTTGAAGGCGGCCCTTGCCAAAACGACCGATCTGGGGAAGGCGCTCCAGGAGCGCGACCACACCATTGACCGGGAGTGGAGTGTTATGTTGCTTGAAGCGCAAGACCTGGAAGAGTCTTTCTCCAGTAAGTGCTTTTCTTGCGTTTTGCCGGGTCAGGATCCAGCCTTTCGTCCTTGTTGTCTTTTTCCTGATATGCTTCGAATTTCTGGCAGGAGCCTTCCCGGAGACGCATCGGCTAGCGGAGGAAGCTGTCCGCTTTTAGCGCGACCCGACCGGAGTTGTTGGATTTGGGACAGACCCGCAGGTGGCGTGGACCTTCCCAGAAATCATCACCGCCGTCGAGGCCCGCCTGCGGGTCTTGGGAGAGCAGATGGGGCGGCTGTCCCAGGCCGGCCCCGCGATGACGGTGGCCCTTTGGCCGGACTGCGTCGAGCCGAGAAGCTTCACGCGCCTGGCGCGCTAGCTGGAGATGGGGCCGGACCAGCTTCACGACTGGTGTTTCTCCGCCGCTCGTGCCGGTGCTGAGATGGCGCTCTGGTTCGCGCTGTCTTGGCATCCAGAGATGCAGTTGGACGCGCTGATGGGCCAGCGGGACGGCTCGGAGCAGCTATTGCAGGAGCAAGCCGGCCGGATCGCCTCCTGAGCCAGCTACATCGCGAAGTTCGCCTTCCACGACGAGTACCACCCCGAGCGGGCGGAGGACGGCGGGGTCGTGGTCGGTGATGACTACGACCTGCTTCTTCATGATTCGGAGGGGAGCTCCGAGGAGACGGGCATCTACCGCGATGGGGCGCCGAGGAGGACACCGGTGCCTCGGTGGACCCGGAGGCCGCTAGGGGAGAGCCGTCGATGTCGCGACGCGGCACTGGAGATGCCTGAGATATCTTAGCAATGTTTGTTAGATAGCAGGTCCACCCACCCACTGGGTGTACTGGGTGTAGTGAACTCGGGCCATGGGCCTTTTTAATATTTATGTGTATATGTCATGAATGTTTCTACTTTTGCTCCCCCCCGCGCGAGTTAGACGGCCGAGGCTCTGGTCCGTGACAAGGAGTTCGATTCTTCGAGAGGAGCGCGCAGGACTTCGGTTCTTCAAAATGTTGAGCGCGAGCAAAACACCCACCGGGCCGGCTGGCGGCAACCCGGCGGAGCCGGTTGGCGAGCAGCCGATCGTGCGGCTGTTTATTTTTATTTTCTGAGCGGCGAGCCAAGTTGGTCGACCCGGCAGCCTTTGACTTGGTGTTTGAATCGTGAAGGAGCTCTGGCCCATTGTGCTTGCCAGTCGACAGCCGAAGCCGGATCTGTGGCCTAGGGCAAAGTGGGGGACCGCGGAATCCTTAGCGCATCAGGAATCACCAAGTTAGGCGACAGGGTGGCGGTCGAGCCGGCCAGCCCCCGAGCCCCCGGGTCGAGCGGGTCGGACCGGTGGCCGGGTTCAGGAGCATAGTGATGCAAAAAGGTAGGGACACCATAAGTTGGTCGACAAAAGGCAGCCCCCGAGTCTCGTTCGAGGACCCCATAGTTTCATGCATTTACAAAAGGCGACGATACATACATTCGTGCAGCTAACTGTAAAACGGACAGAGGAGTTCCGCGTTCCATGGCCGGGTCGTTTATTCGCCGGCGGTGTCTCTCTTGCGCTTGTTTGACTTGCGTGTGTCGATGAGGTAGTAGGCGTTGCGATCGCGCAAGGCCCTGCTCACGATGAATGGGCCCTCCCATGGGGGGGACAGCTTGTGCTCATCGGCTTGCTCTTGGACGAGTCGGAGGACGAGGTCGCCCTTGCGGAATGCGAGGGGTTTGATCTTCTTGTTGTGGTAGTGCCTCGACCCTTGCTAGTAGATGGCCGAGCGGCTGAGCGCCAGGAGGCGGGCTTCTTCGAGTAGGTCGACGCCGTCTTCGTGGGCTTCTCTGGCTTCGGCTTCGATGTACATCGCGACGCGCCGCGAGTCAAACTTGACGTCGGTCGGGATGATGGTTTCGGCTCCATAGATGAGGAAGAACGGGGTGAATCCGGGTGACCGGTTTGGCGTGGTGCGGAGACTCCAGAGAACGGCCGGCAACTCGTCGAGCTAGCTGTCGGGTGAGCGGATGAGTGGCTCGACGAGTCGCGGCTTGATGTCGGATAGGATGAGTCCGTTGGCCTGCTCAACCTGTCCGTTGGACTGCGGATGTGCAACTGAGGCCAGGTCGAGGCGGATGCTGGAGACGGAGAAGTATTGTTCGAGCGCACCCTTGGCGAAGTTGGTGCCGTTGTCCATGATGATGTTGTTCGGCATGCCGTAGTGAACTGCTATGTCCTTGATGAACCAGACGGCTATTGGCCCGTCCAGTTTCTTGATTGGCCATGCTTCGATCCACTTGGTGAACTTGTCCACCGCCACTAGCAGGTGCGTCATGCCGCCTCGAGCGGTTCTGAAGGGTCCCACCATGTCGAGTCCCCAGACCGCGAAGGGCCAGGTGATCGGAATGGTGCGGAGTGCTGACGCCGGCTGGTGGCGGCGCTTGCTAAAGCGCTGACATCCTTCACACTTGAGAATGAGCGACTCGGCGTCTTGGAGGGCAGTGGGCCAGTACAAACCGTGGCAGAACGCCTTGGCCACCAGGGATCGCGACGCGGTGTGGTGCCCGCATTCTCCCTGGTGTATGTCGAGGAGGATGTCGATGCCCTGCTCCTGCTCGACGCAGCGCTGGAACACGCTGGAGGTGTTGCGCTTGACGAGCTCGTTGTTGATGATGCTGTAGGTGGACGCCCGGTGTTGCACTTGCCGGGCTTCGGTCTCGTCCATGGGGAGAACCCCATTTTCCAGGAATTCTGATATTGGGAGGGCCAAGACGGAGCTGTCACCACGGCGAAGACGGCCACCAGGGAGGGTTCCAAGTCGGCAGCCCCCGAGCCGGGTTGAGCAGCCCCCGAGTTGGGGATGGCGACGGCGGGTTTGGGGCGATGGAGGCCGAGTCGAGCTGAGCAGCCCCCGGGCCAGGTTCAGCAGCCCCCGAGCCGGGTTCGACAGTCCCCGGGCCGGCTTGGGATGCGGCCGGGTTGTCTGGAACGTGGATGGACTCGGAGTCCGGCGACGGCTTGATGGACGGCTTGCGTAGATGCTTGAGGGAGACGCGGGACGGGATGGACTGTCAGGATGAGGCGTTCTTGGTGAGCGTGTTGGTTGCTTCGTTCTCCGCGTGCGGGACGTGGAGGAACTCGCAACCCTCGAAGGACCCGGACAGCTTTTGGACGAGGAAGCGGTAGCTTGCCATGTTGGAGTCGCGGGCGTCCCACTCGCCAGAGCACTGCTACACCACCAGGTCCGAGTCGTCGTAGCACAGGATGCGCCGGATGCCGAGTTCCTTGGCAAGCCGAAGACCGTGCACAAGGGCTTCGTACTCGTCGACGTTGTTGGAGGTGGCGAAGTGGATCTGGAGTGCGTAGCGGAGTCTTCGCCCTTCGGCGACGACAGCACGATGCCGGCCCCTAGGCTGAGTCGCATCTTGGACCCGTCGAAATGCATGCGCCAATGCGTTGAGTCGAGAGGCAGTGGTAGGTACTGGATCTCGGTCCAATCGATGAGGAAGTCGGCCAGGGCCTGAGACTTGATCGTGGTGTGGGGCTCGTAGAGGATGGTGTGGCCAGCCATCTGGAGCGCCCACTTGGCGAACGGCCAGAGGCATCCCGGCACCCGATGATTTCTCCGAGAGGAGTCATGCTGACCACGGTGATGACTTACTCTGGGAAGTACTGCTTCAGCTTCTTGCGGTAAAGTACACGTCGTAACACATCTTCTGGTAGTGCGGGTAGTTCTGCTTGGAGTTGGAGAGCACTTCGCACTGGTAGTATAATGGACGCTAGACGGCTTGGATCTTGCCCTTCTCTGGTCTCTCGACCACCAGCACCGTGTTGACCGCCCGCGAGGTCGCGGCTATGTCGAGCAACAGTGGCTCCTTGTCGGTCGGCGCGGCCAGGATTGGTGCGGTGGAGAGCATGCGCTTGAGGTCCTGGAAGGCCTCGTCTGCCTGGTCGTTCCATTCGAACGACTTCGCCTTCTTCATTAGCTGGTACAGGGGTTGCACCCTCTCGCCCAGCCGGCTTAGAAACCGGCTGACTCAGGCCAAGCATCCGGTTAACTTCTGGACATCACGCAACCGAGCCGGCTTGTGCATGCGCTCGATGGCCTTGATCTTCTCCGGGTTCGCCTCAATGCCATGCTCCGAGACAAGGAAGCCGAGTAGCTTTCCGGCCGGGATGCCGAAAACGCATTTTTCTGGGTTAAGCTTGGCCCTGTATTCGCGGAGGTTGGCGAATGTTTCCTTCAAGTCGTCGAGGAGCATGAGGTGCTGCTTGGTCTTCACCACGATGTCGTCCAAGTAAACGTGGATATTGCGGCCGAGGTGCAGCAGCATGCATTTCTGCATGCAGCGTTGGAAAGTGGCACCGGCGTTCCTCAAGCTGAACGACATGGTCATGTAGCAATACGCCCCAAAGGGCGTGATGAAGGACGTCTTCAGGGCGTCGGCCGGGTCCAGCTTGATCTGGTGGTAGCCTGAGTAAGCATCCAGAAAGGACAGGAGCTCGCACCCGGCGGTCGAGTCGATGACTTGGTCGATCCGCGGGAGAGCGAACGGATCCTTGGGACAGGCCTTGTTGAGGCTGGTGTAGTCAATAGACACGCGCCAGGTCTTGTTCTTCTTCAGTATGAGGACTGGGTTGGCCAGCCACTCGGGGTGAAACACTTCCATGATGAAGCCGGGCGCCAAAAGCTTGGCGACCTCTTCGCCAATAGTTCTTCTCTTCTCTTCGGAGAAATGTCGCAGGGGTTGACAGACAGGCTTGGCATCCTTGCCGACGTGGAGTTTGTGCTCGGCGTACTTCCTCGGGATACCCGACATGTCCTTGGGGGTCCATCCAAAGATATCCCAATTCTCACGGAGGAAGTCGACGAGCTCGCCTTCCTATTTGCTGTCGAGGCGGGCGCCTACGACAATGTACTTGCTGCAGCTGGGATCCTCCAGGTTCAGCTTTACTTTCTTGGTTTCCTTGAAGGGCTTGAAGGCAGCCTCGTCGGCTGGGTCCTTGGTTGGGATTGACGCGGCCGAGGCCTCACCTGCCATGGCGACGATCCGGTCGAGCTGGCACCGCTCCTCGGCAATGACTAGCGACTCGGCCAGCTTGGCACCATCTCGGGCGCACTCCAGGGACTTGCGGTAGTCGCCGGTAATGGTGATGAGGCCCTTGGGACCCGGCATCTTCATCTTCAGATACACGTAATGGGGGACCGCCATGAATTTGCCGAGCGCGGGTCGGCCCAGCAGTGCGTGGTATGCGCTGGACAGGCCCACCACCTCGAACCAGATTGGTTCGCGCCAAAAGTGGTTGTTGTCACCGAACAGGACGTCGAGCCGGACACGGCCAATGGGCGAGCAGGAGAGGCCGGGCACGATGCTGTGGAAGATCGTCCGGGTTGGCTCCAGGTCCTCGGCCTTGAGGCTGAGTTTGCTCATTGTGTCATGGTAGAGGATGTTGATGTTGCTGCCACCGTCGATGAGGACTCAGGAGAACTTGCACGTGCGCCGCGACGATGGTAGGGTTGAGGACGAGGGCGTAACCACCCGGGTTCGGCATGACTGCCGGGTGATCCTCCCGGGTCCGGGTGACCGAGCGGTCCGACCAGTGCATGAACTCTTGCTTGGCCGAGATGACGGTGTTCACCTCCTGCTGAAGGAGGCGCTCGCTACGCTTGTCGTCGCCGAGGCTGGTGAAGACGACGTAGGCCGCGTTCTGGTCCAGGTAGGTGTCGTCGCGCATCACGCCACCAGCCAGTGGAGGCGGAGGTGGCTGCCCCGCACCTGGAGCCGGAGCCGGAGGAGGCGGGACGTCGCCCCTCATAATGCGCTTTGTGATGGAGCACTGCCGAAGCGTTTGTGTGGACGGTCTCACGCCTCTATGGTGCTTGCAGGGGGCGTCGAGCATCTGTTCGAAGCTCATGGCAGGTTGCCACGCCGTCTTGCCGGTCTGCCGGCACTTGGCCGCTGGGTCCGCCATGGGCTCGGTGCCGCGACGAGCTGGTTGTCATAGCGCTGCGTCGGCTGGTCGGCCTTGCACTTGTTGTTCTGGTGATGCTGCTGCTGGCTGCTTTCGCCAGCCAGCTTCGGAGGGGAAACCGGCTTCGCCTTGCCGGCTTCATCCACCGCCACCTTGATCTTCATGGAGGAGTCGGCGTTGGTGTACTTTTCCGCCGTTACCATGAGCGCGGCCATGGTGGCCGGCTCGGAGCGCAAGAGCTTGTGCTTGAAGAGGGTGCCATCTCGGCACCCGTTGATGAAGTACTGGATTGCTTGGACTTCATGGACACCCTCGCAGCTGTTCCAGAGCTCGGTCCAGCGTGCGAGGTACTCGCAACCAGTCTCTGTAGGCCCTTGCACACACATGGCGAGCTGGCTAGGGTGGCAGGGTCGCTTGTAGGTCCCCGTGAAGTTGCGGATGAAGGCCTTCTCAAAGTCGACCCATCTGTTGACGCTGCCCTTCGGCAAACTATTCAACCAGGTGCGGGCCGACCCTTGTAGCATGAGCGGTGCGTAGCGCACGGCGAGCCGGCGATTGGCACCGGTGATGCCAATGGCGGTGGTGTAGTCGGTGAGCCATTCTTCTGGCTTCACGGTCCCATTGTACTTGGGGGTGTTGCAGGGGAGCATGAATCCTTTGGGAAAGGGCTCCTCTCAGATGCATGGACCGAAGCACGCCGGC
The DNA here is from genome assembly GCF_018294505.1 of Triticum aestivum. NCBI lineage: Eukaryota > Viridiplantae > Streptophyta > Magnoliopsida > Poales > Poaceae > Triticum > Triticum aestivum. The sequence goes on from NC_057804.1 coordinate 77,851,227, forward strand.
CCGATAGTGTCGCTTTCCTCCACCTCTAGGGAGTGAGCGGGCTGGTCGACGCGGTGGCGAGCGTCGGCATCGTCGATGGCGCGCGGGCCGAGTCGGCTGGCGACCAGGCCATGGGGGGTCGGGCCGGTTGGAGCCGGACACCGGCCATGCTGGCTGGGTCCACGCTTTTTATCCTCGATGGCAACAATACAATACGTGTCTTGCAACCCTTTTTGTCACTGGGTAAGAACACCACAAGATTGAACCTAAAGCTAAGAACTTCTCCCATGGCAAGAAAGATCAATCTAGTAGGCCAAACCAAACCGATAATTCGAAGAGACTTGCAAAGATAACTCAATCATACATAAAAGAATTCAGAGAAGATTCAAATATTATTCATAGATAAACTTGATCATAAACCCACAATTCATCGGATCTCGAAAAACACACCGCAAAAAGAGATTACATCGAATAGATCTCCACAAGAGAGGGGGAGAACATTGTATTGAGATCCAAAAAGAGAGAAGAAGTCATCTAGCTAATAACTATGGACCCAAAGGTCTGTGGTAAACTACTCACAACTCATTGGAGGGGCTATGGTGTTGATGTAGAAGCCCTCCATGGTGGATTCCCCCTCCGGCAGAACATCGGTGATGGCTCCAAGATGGGATCTCGTGGATACAGAAGGTTATGGTGGTGGAAATATTTCTTCGGTGGCTCCCTGGATGTTTTCGGGGTATGTAGGCTTATATAGGAGGAAGAAGTACGTCGGTGGCCGCCCGAGGGTCCCACGAGACAGGGGGCGCACCCCCCACCCTCGTGGCTGCCTTGGCTGCTTCTTGACTTGCACTCCAAGTCCTCCGGATCACGTTCGTTCCAAAAATCACGCTCCCGGAGGTTTCATTCCATTTGGACTCCGTTTGATATTCCTTTTCTTCCAAATACTAAAATAGGCAAAAAAAACAATGTGGGCTGGGCCTCCAGTTCGTAGGTTAGTCCCAAAAATGATATAAATATGTAAAATAAAGCCCATAGACATCCAAAACAGGTAATATAATAGCATGGAACAATCAAAAATTATAGATACGTTGGAGACGTATCAAGCATCCCCAAGCTTAATTCCTGCTCATCCTCGAGTAGGTAAATGATAAAAACAGAATTTTTGATGTGGAATGCTACCTAGCATAATTCTCAATGTAATTTCTCTTTATTGTGGCATGAATGTTCAGATCCAAGTGATTCAAAATAAAAGTTCATATTGACAAAAGAAATAGCAATACTTCAAGCATACTAATAAAAGCAATCATGTCTTCTCAAAATAACATGGCTAAAGAAAGTTCATCCCTACAAAATCATATAGTTGGAGACGTATCTGCGGGCCCCGCATGCCTAGGGGGAATTTGTGCCGTCTTGTCGATCGTCATGGCATAGCCGAGTCGAGTCGCGTACAGTGGCGCTCCGTCAGGTTGCCGCTTGTTGTCGTCAGCGGTGATGGCGGGGGCACTGTAGCCACGCCGGCCCTGGTCGGCAGGTAGGTGAGGGGTACTATTGCCACGCCCCGGCTGACCATAGGAATGGGCGGGGTACTGTCACCTTGGTCATCAGTGGCTGAAGACTTGTCCCATCGTACGGCCTGGATGGGACGGGAGCTGACCCGTGGCTGGATTCCGGAGCACATCATGGGTGGAGGTGGCTTGTTGAGGAAGCCTTGGTTGTGCCGGGTTCGGCCGTCTTGTACTACTTGTTGAGGCCGAGTCGATGTGCCTTGCCGGGTCGGAGAGTTTGGCCGGGTTGCGGGGTTTGGCCGGGTCGAGCGACCCGTCCAAGCACGTGCCGGCTTCAGGGGCGATGCTTGCCCCGCTGTTTTTAAAAAGGATCTAGGTTCCGTTGCCTGCCCAGGGTTCATCCCCCCGACAGTGCCTGTACAAAGAGCTAGCGTAAGTTCAGTTACCTACTTCTCAGAATTTTAGTTAGCCACTTATTGCAAAATTGTTCAATTATGTTGCTTGGCTTAATTTAGTTTGCTACTGATTACATAATGCCACAGCGTGTTAATCCTATTATACGCTGCGCCTATCTATGTGTTTGATACTTACTGTTAAGAATTGCCTGTTTTCCTAAACTTAAATAGCTACTTGTTTGTTTAACTGCTTTGCTGCTGCAAAAACGGGTTACACTGATGTTAATAACTACTTTTCAGCATCCAATTGAAACTCTTTAATTCCTTGTTTGTTTAAATGGTTTGCGGTTATAACTCCCAGTTTAGATCTTTTGCTAACTTCAACTTTTCTAAATCCAATCGGAACTTTAATGGCAAAACAGGTTAGCCCAAGATCAAAGAGCGAGGTCCCCATGGACGTTGTATCATCCCACAGCAGTGGCACCGGCCCAATCATGCATTATGAATTGCCAACTGCTGATGCTCTAGAGGCTAAACTAGTGGTAGAAAGAGATTATGCTTCTGCACTTAGAGATGAAGTTGCCATGTTGAGGAAGCAAACAGCACAATCACAAGCAGTACTCAATACAACCAGTAAATATTTGGTGGATTTCAAAACAAAGCAAGCTGAGACTGACCGCATTGTTAAGGTCCCGAAGGAAAAAAGGAAATTGAATTCCCACTTGGTAAATCATAGGTGAAATGTTCTTTCCATCGTTGAATAACCTTGGTGTTGTTTGTTCATGTAATCAATCAAACCATTTGTTTTAGAGATCATGTAATAATTGTTTTTTTGTTTTTTGGTTTGTAATTTTATTTGAGCACAAGTGTGTATTAATTGATAAGACTCGGAGACATTTCATTTTGATTGTTGTCCCAGACCTACAAATATGCCAATCGGGTTGAATGTGTATTCAACAATAATAGTAGTATAGATGTACCATAAGTGGCACGCATGGGAAAAGGGCCAAGCTGTTGTAGTAGCTTGGCTAAAAAAAGGATGTTGTTCTAGCAAAAAAAAGTACATCGGCCTAGCTTATGTATGTTAGTTGATATTATTGATCCATATACTCTATAAGTGTTTATATGTGTGTTAGTTCTGTACATTCTTGGTTGATTGACTCGGTATTTGAATCTTGATACATCGCTTGTGTACATATCTAAACGGGAGTACACATTATGCTGCGTGTGACATTTCAGTTGGACATAAAGTGTTCCAAATATTCGAATTCACCTTAAACTGGATTCTAGCTTCTGAATTTGAATATCGGCATTTGTAAATCATATTCGTAAATGACAGAGGAATAAATCTTTGCCGTGGTTCTAAAGTTATATAAAAACACATAGAATGATTTATAAAGATTCGTATAGGAATACAAAATGGATTCAAATTTAGTTGCCAGGGTAAACATGGATGCTTATTGTCCCAAAATTCGAAAGAAGCGGCAAAATGTCCACTCCCATATCGGTTGCCCGAAGCCAAGTGTTTGGGAGATGGAAATTACTATCTACCCATTACACGGACAATCCATCAGCCTGATTTCCACTGCTCTCAATACGGGATAAACTCAAGCAATATGATATAAACCCCATCTTTTTATCCTCGATGGAAACAATACAATACATGTCTTGCAACCCTTTTTGTCACTGGGTAAGAACACCGCAAGATTGAACCTAAAGCTAAGAACTTCTCCCATGGCAAGAAAGATCAATCTAGTAGGCCAAAACAAACCGATAATTCGAAGAGACTTGCAAAGATAACTCAATCATACATAAAAGAATTCAGAGAAGATTCAAATATTATTCATAGATAAACTTGATCATAAACCCACAATTCATTGGATCTCGACAAACACACCGCAAAAAGAGATTACATCGAATAGATCTCCACAAGAGAGGGGGAGAACATTGTATTGAGATCCAAAAAGAGAGAAGAAGCCATCTAGCTAATAACTATGGACCCGAAGGTCTTTGGTAAACTACTCACAACTCATTGGAGGGGCTATGGTGTTGATGTAGAAGCCCTCCGTGGTGGATTCCCCCTCCGGCAGAACGCCGGCGACAGCTCCAAGATGGGATCTCGCGGATACAGAAGGTTACGGTGGTGGAAATATTTCTTCGGTGGCTCCCTGGATGTTTTTGGGGTATGTAGGCTTATATAGGAGGAAGAAGTACGTCGGTGGCCTCCCGAGGGGCCCACGAGATAGGGGGACGCGCCCTGTAGGGGTGGGCGCGCCCCCACCCTCGTGGCTGCCTCGGCTGCTTCTTGACTTGCACTCCAAGTCCTGCAGATTACGTTCATTCCAAAAATCACGCTCCTGGAGGTTTCATTCTGTTTGGACTCCGTTTGATATTCATTTTCTTTGAAATACTGAAATAGGCACAAAAAAATAGCAATGCGGGCTGGGCCTCCAGTTAGTTGGTTAGTCCCAAAAATGATATAAATGTGTAAAATAAAGCCCATAGACATATATGTAATATAATAGCATGGAACAATGAAAAATTATAGATACGTTGGAGACGTATCAAGCATCCCCAAGCTTAATTCCTGCTCATCCTCGAGTAGGTAAATGATAAAAACGGAATTTTTGATGTGGAATGCTACCTAGCATAATTCTCAATGTAATTTCTCTTTATTGTGGCATGAATGTTCAGATCCAAGTGATTCAAAATAAAAGTTCATACTGACAAAAAAATAGCAATACTTCAAGCATACTAATAAAAGCAATCATGTCTTCTCAAAATAACATGGCTAAAGAAAGTTCATCCCTACAAAATCATATAGTTAGGCTATGCTTCATTTTCATCACACAAAGATGTTCCCAACTTCTATACCCCCGATGACAAGCCAAGCAATTGTTTCGTACTTAAATAATCTCAAACTTTTCAACCTTCACGCAATACATGAGCGTGAGCCATGGATATAGCAGTATGGGTGGAATAGAATAATGATTGGGGATTGTGTGGAGAAGACAAAACAAAAGAGAAAGTCTCACATTGGTGAGGATAATCAACGGGCTATGGGAATGGCCATCAATTGATGTCAACATGAGGAGTAGGGATTGCCATGCAACGGATGCACTAGAGCCATAAATGAATGAGAGCTCAACAAAAGAAAACTAGTGGGTGTGCATCCAACTTACTTGCTCATAAAGACCTAGGGCATTTGAGGAAGCCCATCGTAGGAATATACAAGCCAAGTTCTATAATGAAAAATTCCCACTAGTATATGAAAGTGACAACCTATGAGACTCTCTACATGAAGAACAAGGTGCTACTTTGAAGCACAATATATGAGACTCACTACATGAAGAACAAGGTGCTACTTTGAAGCACAAGTGTGGAAAAAGAGATAGTAGCATTGCCCCTTTATTTGTTTTCTTTTTTTTTCTTTTTTTCTTTTTTTCTTTTTTTCCTTTTGGACTTTTTTTTGCCTTTCTTTTTTTTCTTTTTGGGTAATGCTCTAATAATGATGATCATAACACTTTTATTGATCACAACACATGAATTACAACTCGAAACTAGAACAAGATATGACTCTATATGAATGCCTCTCGCGGTGTACCGGGATGGTGCAATGAATCAAGAGTGACATGTATAAAAAATTATGCATGGTGGTTTTGCCACAAATACGATGTCAACTACATGATCATGCAATGGCAATATGACCAAAGTAATGCATGTCATGATGATGATGAACGGAACGGTGGAAAGTTGCATGGCAATATATCTCGGAATGGCTATGAAAATGCCATAAATAGGTAGGTATGGTGGCTGTTTTGAGGAATATATAAGGACGTTTATGTGTGATAGAGCGTATCATATCACGGGGTTTGGATGCACCGGCGAAGTTTGCACCAACTCTCAAGATGAGAAAGGGCAATGCACGGTACCGAAGAGGCTAGCAATGATCGAAAGGTAAAAGTGCGTATAATCCATGGACTCAACATTAGTCAAAAGAACTCATATACTTATTGCAAAAATTTAGAAGTCATCAAAAACCAAGCACTACGCGCATGCTCCTAGGGGGATAGATTGGTAGGAAAAGACCATCGCTCGTCCCCGACCGCCACTCATAAGGATGCACAAGCCAGGTACACTTCATGCTTCAAATTTGTTACACAACTTTAACCATACGTGCATGCTACAGGACTTGCTAACTTCAACGCAAGCATTCTTTAAATTCATAATCACCCAACTAGCATGACTTTAATATCACTACCTCCCTATCCCAAAACAATTATCAAGTATCAAGTTGATCATAGCATCCAATTCACTTCATATGATAGTTTTATTATACCCAACTTGGATGCTCATCATTCTAGGACCAATTTATAACCATAGAAAGACTCTCAAAATAATATAAGTGAAGCAATAGAGATCAACAATTTCTTCAAAATTAAACCACCGCCGTGCTCTAAAAGATATAAGTGAAGCACTACAGCAAAAACTATCTAGCTCAAAAGATATAAGTGAAGCACATAGAGTATTCTGATAAATTTCAATCAAGGAGGCTTCTCCCAAAAGGTGTGTTACAGCAAGGATGATTTTGGTAAACTAAAAAGCAAAGACTAATATAATACACGACGCTCCAAGCAAAACACATATCATGTAGCAAAGAAAAATATAGCTCCAAGTAAAGTTACCAATGAACGAAGATGAAAGAGGGGATGCCTTCCGGGGGCATCCCCAAGCTTAGGCTTTTGGCTATTATTGAATATCTTGGGGTGCCTTGGGTATCCCCAAGCTTTGGCTTTTGCCACCCTTTATTCCATAGTCCATCAAATCTTTACCCAAAACTTGAAAACTTCACAACACAAAACTCAACAGGAAATCTCATAAGCACCGTTAGTGAAAGAAAACAAAACCACCGCATAAGGTACTGCAATGAACTCATTCTTTATTTATATTGGTGTTAAACCTACTGTATTCCAAGTTCTCTATGGTTCATACCCTTACATACTAGTCATAGATGCATCAAAATAAGCAAACAACACACGAAAAACAGAATCTTTCAAAAACAGAACAGTCTGTAGCAATCTGTAACTAACGCAAACTTCTGGAACTTTAAAAATCCTACCAAAATAGTACGTCCTAAACAATTTGTTTATTGAACAGCATCAAAAAGAATCAATGCAAAAGCTCGTTTCTGTGATTTATTGAATGTTTTCTTGTGAGCACAAAGTTTCTGTTTTTCAGCAGAATCAAATCAACTCATATCATAGGTTATCCTATAGGTTCTACTTGGCACAAACACTAAATAAAACATGAAAACACATCTAAACAGAAAGTAGAAACAAAATTTTATTGAAAATCATCAATGAAAAATATTGGGTTGTCTCCCAACAAGCGCTTTTCTTTAAAGCCTTTTTAGCTAGTCATTGAGATTTTAATGATGCTCACATAAAAGACAAGAATTGAAGCATAAAGAGAGCATCATAAAACATGTGACAAACAAATCTAAGTCTAACATACTTCCTATGCATAGTCATATTATAAGGAAACAAATTTGCAAGGCAAGCAAAAACTAGCATATGCAAGGAAGAAGAAAGAGACGATAGCAATCTCAACATGACGAGAGGTAATTTAGTAAGATAAAAGTTTCTACAACCATATTTTCCTCTCTCATAATAATTACATGTGGGATCATAATAAAATTCAACAAAATAGCTATCACATAAACTATTTTCAACATTATCCACATGCATGCAAAGTTGACACTCTTCCAAAATAGTGGGATTATCATTAACTAAAGTCATGACCTCTCCAAACCCACCTTTATCAAAAATTTGATAAGATTGATCAAAATCCAAATATGTGGGATCTAAAGTTGACACTCTTCCAAAACCACTTTCAATAATATTGCAAACACTATTATCAATCTCATATTCATCATGGGGGTTAAATAAATTTTCAAGATCATAAGAAGAATCACCTCAATCATGATCATTGCAACAAGTAGTAGGCATAGCAAAACTAGCATCCCCAAGCTTAGGGTTTTGCATATTATTAGCACAATTGACATCAAGAGAATTTATAGTAAAATCATTGCAATCAAGCTTTTTATTCAAGGAGTTATCATCAATCTCTTCATAAATTTCTTCATCATAATTTTCAGATTCACAAATTTCAAGCAAAGCTTCATAAAGATAATCTAGTGCAGAAAACTCACTAGCAATTGGTTCATCATAATTGGATCTCTTAAAAAGATTAGCAAGCGGATGAGGATCCATAGATGTTAGATTCTATGTTTAGCAATAAATAAGCAACTATTCCAACCAAACAAGCAAACAAGCCAAGTAAGACATCAAAGCAAATGAAAAGCCGAATAGAAGAAGGGCGAATAAAACGGCAAGGGTGAAGTGGGGGGGGAGGAAAACGAGAGGCAAATGGCAAATAATGTAAATGCGAGGGAGATGAGTTTGTGATGGGAACTTGGTATGTCTTGACTTGAGCGAAGACCTCCCGGCAACGGCGCCAGAAATCCTTCTTGCTACGTCTTGAGCTTGCGTTGGTATTCCTTGAAGAGGAAAGGGTGATGCAGCACAATAGCATAAGTATTAACCTCAGTTTTTGAGAACCAAGGTATCAATCCAGTAGGAGGCTCCTAACAAGTCCCATGAACCTACACAAACAAACAAAGAACTCGCAACCAATGCGACAAAGGGGTTGTAGATACCTTCACGGCCACTTGCGATAGTGAGATCTAATAGAGATAATATGATAAGATAAATATATTTTTGGTATTTTATAATATAGATGCAGTAAATAAAGATGCAAATAAAAGTAGATTGGAAACTTATATGATAAAATATGGACCCGGGGGCCATAGGTTTCACTAGAGACTTCTCTCAAGATAGCATATGTATTACAGTGGGTGAACAAATTACTGTCGAGCAATTGATAGAAAAGCGAATATTTATGAGACTATCTAGGCAAGATCATGTATATAGGCATCATGTCTGCAAGAAGTAGACCGACTCCTGCCTGCATCTACTACTATTACTCCACACATCGACCGCTATCCAGCATGCATCTAGAGTATTAAGTTCATAAGAACAGAGTAACGCATTAAGAAAGATGACATGATGTAGAGGGATAAACTCAAGCAATATGATATAAACCCCATCTTTTTATCCTCGATGGCAACAATACAATACGTGTCTTGCAACCCTTTCTGTCACTGGGTAAGAACACCGCAAGATTGAACCTAAAGCTAAGAACTTCTCCCATGGCAAGAAAGATCAATCTAGTAGGCCAAACCAAACCGATAATTCGAAGAGACTTGCAAAGATAACTCAATTGTATTGAGATCCAAAAAGAGAGAAGAAGCCATCTAGCTAATAACTATGGACCCGAAGGTCTGTGGTAAACTACTCACAACTCATTGGAGGGGCTATGGTGTTGATGTAGAAGCCCTCTGTGGTGGATTCCCCCTCCGGCAGAATGCCGGCGACGGCTCCAAGATGGGATCTCGCGGATACAGAAGGCTACGGTGGTGGAAATATTTCTTCGGTGGCTCCCTGGATGTTTTGGGGTATGTAGGCTTATATATGAGGAAGAAGTACGTCAGTGGCCGCCCGAGGGGCCCACGAGACAGGGGGCGCGCCCAGTAGGGGTGGGCGCGCCCCCCACCCTCGTGTCTGCCTCGTCTGCTTCTTGACTTGCACTCCAAGTCCTCTGGATCACGTTCGTTCCAAAAATCACGCTCCCGGAGGTTTCATTCCATTTGGACTCCGTTTGATATTCCTTTTCTTCAAAATACTGAAATAGGCAAAAAAACAATACGGATTGGGCCTCCAGTTAGTAGGTTAATCCCAAAAATGATATAAATATGTAAAATGAAGCCCATAGACATCCAAAACAAGTAATATAATAGCATGGAACAATCAAAAATTATAGATACGTTGGAGACGTATCAAGCATCCCCAAGCTTAATTCCTGCTCATCCTCGAGTAGGTAAATGATAAAAATAGAATTTTTGATGTGGAATGCTACCTAGCATAATTCTCAATGTAATTTCTCTTTATTGTGGCATGAATGTTCAGATCCAAGTGATTCAAAATAAAAGTTCATATTGACAAAAGAAATAGCAATACTTCAAGCATACTAATAAAAACAATCATGTATTCTCAAAATAACATGGCTAAAGAAAGTTCATCCCTACAAAATCATATAGTTGGAGACGTATCAGCAGGCCCCGCGTGCCTAGGGGGACTGTGCACCGTCTTGTCGATCGTCATGGCATGGCCGAGTCGAGTCACGTACAGTGGTGCTCCGTCTGGTCGCCGCTTGCTGTCGTCAGCGGTGATGGCGGGGGCACTGTAGCCACGCCGGCCCTGGTCAGCGGGTAGGTGAGGGGCACTGTTGCCACGCCCCGGCTGACCATAGGAATGGGCGGGGTACTGTCACCTTGGTCATAAGTGGCTGAAGACTTGTCCCATCATACGGCCTGGATGGGACGGGAGCTGACCCGTGGCTGGATTGCCGAGCACGTCATGGGTGGAGCTGGCTTGTTGAGGAAGCCTTGGTTGTGTCGGGTTCGGTCGTCTTGTACTACTTGTTGAGGCCGAGTCGATGTGCCTTGTCGGGTCGGAGAGTTCGGCCGGGTTGCGGGGTTTGGCCGGGTCGAGCGACCCGGCCAAGCACGTGCCGGCTTCAGGGGCGATGCTGGCCCCGCTGTTTTTAAAAAGGATCCGGGTTCCGTTGCCTGCATGGGTTCATCCCCCCGACAGTGCCTGTACAAAGAGCTAGCGTAAGTTCAGTTACCTACTTCTCAGAATTTTAGTTAGCCACTTATTGCAAAATTGTTCAATTATGTTGCTTGGCTTAATTTAGTTTCTACTGATTACATAATGCCACGGCGTGTTAATCCTATTATACACTGCGCCTATCTATGTGTTTGATACTTACTGTTAAGAATTACCTGTTTGCCTGAACTTAAATAGCTACTTGTTTGTTTAACTGCTTTGGTGCTGCAATAATGGGTTACAATGATGTTAATAACTACTTTTCAGCATCCAATTGAAACTCTTTAATTCCTTGTTTGTTTAAATGGTGTGCTGTTATAACTCCCAGTTTAGATGTTTTGCTAACTTCAACTTTTCTGAATCCAATCGGAACTTTAATGGCAAAACAGGTTAGCCCAAGATCAAAGAGCGAGGTCCCCATGGACATTGTATCATCCCACAGCAGTGGCACCGGCCCAATCATGCATTATGAATTGCCAACTGCTGATGCTCTAGAGGCTAAACTAGTGGTAGAAAGAGATTATGCTTCTGCACTTAGAGATGAAGTTGCAATGTTGAGGAAGCAAACAGCACACTCACAAGCAGTACTCAAGACAACCATTAAATATTTGGTGGATTTCAAAATGAAGCAAGCTCAGACTGACCACATCGGCCTAGCTTATGTATGTTAGTTGATATTATTGATCCATATACTCTATAAGTGCTTATATGTGTGTTAGTTCTGTACATTCTTGGTTGATTGACTCGGTATTTGAATCTTGATACATCGCTTGTGTACATATCTAAACGGGAGTACACATTATGCTGCGTGTGACATTTCAGTTGGACATAAAGTGTTCCAAATATTCGAATTCACCTTAAACTGGATTCTAGCTTCTGAATTTGAATATCGGCATTTGTAAATCATATTCGTAAATGACAGTGGAATACATCTTTGTCGTGGTTCTAAAGTTATATAAAAACACATAGAATGATTTATAAAGATTTGTATAGGAATACAAAATGGATTCAAATTTAGTTGCCAGGGTAAACATGGATGCTTATTGTCCCAAAACTGGAAAGAAGCGGCAAAATGTCCACTCCCACGTCGGTTGCCCGAAGCCAAGTGTTTGGGAGATGGAAATTACTATCTACCAATTACACGGACAATCCATCGGCCTGATTTCCACTGCTCTCAATACGGGTAGGTTAGTAACTTCAATTAGACGTGACACGACCGCCTTTGAGCCCATTTCGACACGGTGGGCGCCAAACATGGGCGGCAAAACCCATTTGATTGAATCTCGTCCGAAAGACCTCTGTTTCTCCCTCCATTTCCCATTCATACACGGTGGGCGGCAAAACAAACTCGACTCAGCCAAAATCAATGTAGGCAAATATTTTCAATAGGGGCAGGTTTGTAACTTCACTCAGATGCGACACAACCGCCCTACCTGTCAGCCCCGTTCATACACCATGGGCGCCAACCACCCTCTCCTCACCCGAAATCGCTCTAGGAAAATATTGGTGAGATGCGAGATTACCATCCTATCCCCAACCAATGAGACGTCCAAATTTTAAACGGGGGCTAAGTTCGTAACTTTCCCATATTTCAGACAGGCGCGTCCCAAAAAACATGGTTTCCCGTACCTCTCCCTCCATTTTCCCATTCATACACCGTCCGCGCTAGAACACCATTCCCATACCATCCTCCTCCATCTGCCACCCCATCCATCACCGCCGTCCTCCACCCCATCCATCGCCACCGTCCTCCACAATGCCGGAGTGCCTACTAAGACCGCGTCGCCCACTACTAGATATGGACGTTTCTCATCCACGGCGAGGTACCAAGCGCCTTGCATCGCGTCCTCTCGCTTCATCGGTGCCGTCGTCCTCTTTGCCGGGGCCGCTCACACGACCTTCTCTTCCACCGCAACGAGACTTATCTCCCGATGCACCCGCCTACCATCGCAGATTTTCTTCAACGCCACTGATAGCCATCGCACCCTCGATGCCTACACGACGCCGCAAGAGAGGTGGTACTTCATATCTCCTCAACTTTTTGATCTCAACAAGAAAATAGATCGTAACTTGGTTACTCTACTTTCTTTTCAGATCTTAGAATTTAGTTCTTAGTTTGAAGCAAACAATGGATGCTAAATATCATTTCTTCGTTTTGCAGCTTCAAATCTGCCATGGCACAGTCATAATACGGTTTAATTGATCATGCTTAGGGTTTAATTGATCATGTTGGTTCCGTGGTGGTTTCTTTAATAGAAATTAGAGGGGAAACCCTCTTTTGCTAAAAAAAATATGCTTAGAGTTTCCCCCTTTTATGATCACTATACAATCAGAATACTGCTCCACCCATCAAGCTAAACAAGCTTAGTTGTTCAAATATGAATCCGATATTATTAAAATAGAATCATTTAATTGGTCAGCTAAATGTTCCTAATTTAGTGTCGAAAATGCATGTTCGCCGCTCGGGTGTGTATTTCTACAAGGTGCCCACGGTGGACCGCGGCCCACCCTGGGATTTTGGGTCATCCCATGCCCCGATTCCCCTCTGTTCAGCTACGCGCTTCCGATCTCTACTCGCCCCCGGCCGTCTGCCTCACCGGCGACTTGCCGTCCGTGGACAGCATGACTCTAGGAGGAGACGCTGGGCTAATAGTAGGTCAGGAGCCACTCGCCCAACAGCGTCACCGCTGCCCGGGCGCGCCGCCGTGCCTACCTTCCCAGTCCGTTCAGGGCTCAGGTGTCGTGGAATTGTCACGTCAGATGTCCTCGTGAAAGGACTTAGTTGTGGAGCCATCGCAACTAGGAAGCTTGAAGGGGTTAATCGGGACAAAGGACACGAGAGGTTTTATACTAGTTCGGCCCCTTACGGTGAAGGTAAGGCCTATGTCTAGTTGGGTTGGTATTGATGTTTCGATGACCAGGGAGCGAGATACGCTATGCCTGTCTCTCGATGAGTTGTTTCTTGCCCTAAGCCGCCAGCGGGCCATCCCCTTATATACACGGGTGGACGCCTTGTGGCTTACAGAGTCCCGGCCGGCTTATAAACAATGTCCAACTCGGTGACTAGTTAAGTCTACCTTATGATACAAGTAATATTATTATGGCGGTTTACTACTATGGGGCTTAAGTCGCCTGTGGGCCTTAAGCCCTCCATGAACCGATATCTTCATGCTTTGGTCTTGGGCCTTCTCTCTGGTAAGTCTTCTTAACATAACCCGACCCCTCCTCGGCGGCTTACGCAAATAGTTATATCCCCAACATTAGGCCCTAGATTGATTTGAACCTGTTCATGTCAATCTTAAAATACCTCATGAAACTGTCTCAGTCTTTCGTCTTGCATGAAGATTTTAACCCGCCATGACATCATCATTTGAATCCGGGTCAAATCACCGTGACGTCATCTTCAATAAAACTTATTTTTACTCCGTCATATCTTCCAACGGATCTTTGCCTTTACTGACCATCCCGAAAATCGAGGCGTCGGGGCAGCTGGATAATGATGTTTCGGCCTCCTCGTTTCTCGTGCCATCCCGGTCAGTCCTCCCTTATAAATAGAGCGACCTAGGTCTTTTACTCTTTCCTCTTTCAGTCATCCTCTTCCTCTCGAGCTCCGCCGCTGCCGCCGTCGAACCCCTCGTCTTCACCGACTCGGGCCGCTGCATCAACCTGACTCTGACCAGAGATCGACGGCAAACCTCCGCAGCTCATCCGCATCCATGAGTTCCTCTCCTTCCCTTTCTCAGATCTGCATTAGGACTCTGTCGAGTTCGTCGGCGTTCATCACCGCCTGACGCAAACCCTCACTAGTTCCTACCTCCAATGCCCTGTTTAGATCGTAAAAACTACGTAGAACTGCTGCGGTACTTGTTTGTGTTGATCTTGCATAGAAATAGATCTCATTTCCCTTGTTTGGAAACCCTCTTCGAGTGTATGAACTTCTCTGCCCTGTTTTTAGGTCTAGAAAATTTCCTTTCCAGGGCAATATTTTGATCCAGAGTAATAACTGTCATCTGTGAAACTTGTTTTTATCACCCGGAAAACCTCTTCTGGTAAATGCCCTTAAACACAACAATCGAAATGTCCGGCTTAAATAAATGACACAGAACCTTAATTGCTCCTCACGACCGGAAGAATTTTGAACTGCACTTGATACTTGTAGCGGCTTAAATATCGTTGCACGGTCATCCTTATATCATTAGGCCCCTCATTAAGCCGCCACCTTGAATAATTAAGATTTTTCTCCCGGGTTAAAATTGAAACGGATCTTCTTGTTTTTCCATAGGCCAATTGTTGTTATGGCTCCTAAGGCTACCAAGGCCCCTGTAACTTGCAAACTGGCTGAGTTCGTGAAGTCTGGACATCTGCCAAAAAAGGAGGTCATGTCTTATCGTGCCCCTGACCCGTCTGAAGAAAAGCCTCACCCCAAGGCAGGGGAAGTAATAATTTTTACGGATCAGATGAGCCGTGGATTTGCTCCTCCCGGCTCAAAATTCTTCAGGGAGGTTTTGAATTTCTTTGACCTTAGACCTCAAGACATCGGACCCAATTCCGTGTCCAATATTTGCAATTTTCAAGTCTTCTGCAATGTGTACCTGGGAGAAGAGCCAAGTCTGCTATTGTTTAGGGAACTTTTTTACATGAACCGGCAAAATGAACATGCCAACGGGCCCAGTCTTGAGCTTGGCGGCATCTCAATCCAGCGACGGAGAGAATGTCTTTTTCCTTATGCTGAGTTGCCGAGTCACCCAAAATCTTGGAACCAGACGTGGTTCTACTATCAGGACACTTCTCCGGCTGATGAGAAGCCTCTGCCCGGCTTTCGCACCCTGCGCCTTGAGTCTAACCATCAACTACCAGACAAGCTAACAGCCGTTGATGCCTCTCAATCCCACCATCAAGAAGATCAAAGCTCTCTTAGGAAATGGTTTAAACGGCATCGATCTGGTCCGAGTCTGGGTCACTTGGCGAGTACTTCCATTAAGCCGCCGTCCTGGCTTAATGTGTACTTATACAGGAGAAAAGAATGACCCGTTACGCGATAGCCCTGACGACTTACCAGATGACGTGGTGAATGCTACGACCCAGTCATTGCTGAAGGAGGGCACTATGATGAGCAACGCCTTCGGCTTACTTCCCTTTTGCAAGAATAACCTGGCCCCTGCAGTAAGTTATCTATCGTAATAAATACTTATTGCTATATTATACCTTTCTTGGTACTCATAATTCCTTATCCTTTTCCACAGGCCGATGATAATTTCTGGAAAGCCAAATATGACCATGAGGCTGCCAAACAAGCTAGGACGACCAAGAAAGCTGAAAGAAAAGCCGCCAAGGCAGGAACCTCAAAGAAGAAGAAACCCAGTGCCTCCGACTTACTCAGATTGGAGGACAGTTCTTCGGATGATGAAGAGGTAATCTTAAAAAAATGTACTTCCCTTGTCATTACCTGTCTGACATTCTATCCCTTTTAGGAGGATACGGGAAACAGTCGAGCAGCCAATGAAGAGGTAACTATAATCTCCTCCGACTCAGAGCCTTTGCCAAAGAAAAAGATCCGAAGGGTGACCCGGAAAGTAAGATTTTCACATGCTCATGCTTATCAAGATCCTCAATTTCTTTTGAAGCAACAATAGCTTGAGAACCGGAGGCAGACCCGGAACAACAAGGATGCGGAACTCTCCTCCGGCTTACCTGACGTAACCAGGAAGCGTCGGACTGAGGTTATCTCTGATTTACATTCTGTCTTACCTTTAGCGGGCTTAATTCGTCAACCTCTCAATTCATCTGACTCGAATTATCAGGATACCTCTCCTTCTTCCGGCGAATCCATGCAATCGAATATGCCGACTTTCAAAACTGCTCCCGGGTAATGTAACCTTATGCACTTTTTACTTTACCCATGCTTGCTATTCATCCTTCTGCTTTTGTTAATAGCATGCAAGTGAAGCCCAGTAAACGGGCAAAGAAGAATAAGTCGTCCGAACAACCGGTCGTGGCTGAACCAGTGATTAATGCGTCTGCTCCAGACAGCTCTACCCATCAACCGCCGCCTGATCCGGCTTCTGATATTCTAATGCCAACCTCTGATCCACCTGCCGAAGATACTCTCCACACGAGTGACCCGGAGACTCCTAGCCCGGTCAAAACAAATGAACCGAAAGTTGAGATTGTGAAGTCTCAGTTTGTTGAACCAGGGCGGCCCACCGTCCTTGCCAAATGTACCGCCAAGGAAGAATTTGCCCAACGCCGAAAAGCCAAGCAGGACATTACTGATTATACTCACTTAAGCATTGGTGATATAGTCTCGGGCTGAATCAAGTGCATAATAGCCGCGACCTAGAAATTGACATGGTGAAACAAATACAACACAAATCTGAGGTATAACTTATACTTTTTACCTGAGTCTTACATACTGTACCAGCCCCCAAGTCTATTGCTTATGAACAAATATGCTGTAGACTTTAGAAATCTGCTTTACTTGTTAACTTATCTGGCTCAAAAAAGAATTTATTTAACCCGGTTATAACATATGGCTTTTAAATTTGCAATACACATTAGCCCCCAAGTGTCAAGTATCTTTACTTGTAAGGTGCTTGAGACTTAATATGTGTGACCCGGCAGGATAAGGTTAAAATTCTTCAGCATACATTAGCCCCCAAGTGTCAAGTATCTTTACTTGTAAAGTGCTTGAGACTTAATATGTGTGACCCGGCAGGATAAGGTTAAAATTCTTCAGCGTACATTAGCCCCCAAGTGCCAAGTATCTTTACTTGTAAAGTGCTTGGGACTTGAATGTTACCTTACTATAATCCTTACCATAACCTGGTGTCAATGTAGGCTGCCATAAGTAAGTTTGAATCAGAGCTTGCTGTCCTGAAGAGTCGTCTGGAAACTCAAGAACTTGAGACGCAGAAGGCTAACTCCAAATTTGAATTCAGTGTCTCTGAAAATGAGAAGCTAAAGAAGAATTTTGAGTCGGAGAAGAAAACTTGGCCTGATGAGAAGGCTTCCTTGATGACTCGGGCCGAGACAGCCGAAGCATCTCTTGCAGAAACAACAACCGAGCTGTCCGACTTAAAACAGCAGATATCTCAAATGGTCTCAGCCATCTTCGGTAAGTTATTGTGAAATAGTCTTAAACATTGTAACCTTACAATGACTATTGCATTAATTACTTACGGCTAACGGTTATACTTATGCACATGCAGGCCCCAGGAGTACCAATTTGAAGCAAAACATGATGATCAAGCTTAAAGCAGTTTACACCTTAGTGGAACAACTGTACTTCGGGTCACAACGTGCCTTGGCCATTGTAGCCTTATCAACTCCACATCCCCGCCTTCTGCAAGACGTGTTGAAGAGACTCGCTTTTCTTCCTCAGCGGATCCAAGACTTAAGGCGGGCGTCCTCAAGAGCCGGGGCCGTGGCCGCATTGAGCCGGGCTAAAGCATGGCTCCCAGAACTAGACCCGACCGACCTTGCCCTCGGGTACCCAAGTCTGAAGGAGGACGGCACTACATTTGATGACCATGATTTCACCACCTGCATCAGAGCCATACGTCCCGTGGCAACCCTTATTGGAAACGACACTGGCCTTAGCAAGTATGCGCCGGCTTATGACAGTGAGAACCGGAGAATCCCAAACGCTCCATATAATCAAATCAGCCTGATCCCTCCAATTCGTAAGCATACTTTTGCCCCTAAAGTGGACCCGGCCGGTTTAATAGATGATGAATCTGAGTTTGAAGCTTTGAGCGGCATTGACTGGGCCTCGTCAACTTTCCAGGACAAAACAGCCGACGGAGAAGCGGAGAAGGATAACCCGGAGCCTTCTAGCCCGCTGAAGGAGTGAATCGGCAGGCGTTTTGTAAAAAACAATGCTTCATGTATTCAGACTCGGGGAGTCTTGTAATAGGGTAGAAAAAACTTCCCAATGTGTGATATGCCTTCGCGCATTGTCCTAGCGCTCAATACTTTCGTAAGCCGCCACTACTATATATTTCTGGCTTTATTTCCTTGGCATTTTAAATGATAACCCGGACACAAACCAACAGACTGATATACAGGCTGGTTTATGACCATATTTTGTTAAACTTAAGCATAATAGCATACCTGCGATCCTTGGATAATCTTTCCGGCTCATATGATGTTCACCCGGCACTTAACGACCTGGGGTGATGAATATTAAACCGGCAAGACAAAAAACATCTCATAATGCTTTCCACAAGGTTTCAGGATAATCAAAATACTTTACAGGCTTCTGATTCGGATACAATCAGTAAACTGTTCCAAAGGGGTTAAGCTAAGATTCGGATACGATCATATAGCCCCCAGTGGCTTGGCGATGCCGATCAAGTGGCTATCGACAGCTATGTTCTCTTTGGTTCGAATACGACCTATGTTTGAACAGGAAGCCCCCAAGTGACCATAAGATTTGTTTAATGACGCTGATTCGTATATGATCCACGTCAGACCTAAAGGGGTTAAGCTGTGATTCAAATATGATCAAGAAGCCCCCAAGTAGGTTTGGTAGTATGCCGATCAAGTGGGTATCGACAGCTATGTTCTCTTTGATTCGAATATGACCTATGTTTGAACAGGAAGCCCCCAGGTGATCATGGCTAGATTCAGATATGATCATAAGCCGGACCAAAGGTAAAGCCAGATTCAGATATGATCCGGTCCCTATTGGTTGTTTCCACCACCTGTCAAAAAGACATATACACTTTTTTGAGGGTGAAAAAAGGACAAAGGTCATGCTTTATTACTTTATATAATATATACATTGTCAAAAAATATATACATCTAAAGATCCGGTGGCTTAAGTATAGTATGGCCGAAGATGGGCTATATTCCACGGCCGGCGGGTCTCCTCCTCTGACTTACATGAGTCTTTGTGCTCTCAAATATCAATGACGTAGTATGACCCGTTGTTCAAATTCTTGCTGACCACAAAGGGTCCTTCCCAAGGAGGGGATAGCTTGTGCATATCAGACTGATCCTGGATGAGCCGGAGCACTAAATCGCCTTCCTGAAATGTTCTGCTCCTGACCCGGCGGCTGTGATAGCGACGAAGGTCTTGCTGGTAAATCGCTGAGCGGGCTATTGCCAAGTCTCACTCTTCATCCAACAAGTCAAGTGCCTCCTGTCGAGCTTTTTCATTATCAGCCTCAACGTAAGCCGCCACACGGGGCGAGTCGTGCCGGATATCACTTGGCAGAACTACCTCTGCTCCATAAACCATGAAAAAAGGTGTATAACCTGTGGACCTATTAGGCGTAGTGTTGATGCTCCACAGCACGGAGAGTAACTCTTCCACCCAACAACCCGGAGTCCGCTGTAAGGGGACCAAGAGCCGTTGTTTAATACCCCTTAAGATCTCCTGATTAGCTTTTTTTGCTTGACCATTGGATTGAGGATGAGCAACAGCCGAAACGTCAAGCCGGATATGCTCTCGTTGACAGAATTCTTCCATGGCACCCTTGGAGAGATTAGTGCCATTATCATTTATGATGCTATGTGGAAAACCAAAACGAAAGATCACCTTTTTGATGAACTGAACTGATGTGGCTACATCACACTGACTGACCGGCTCTGCCTCAATCCACTTTGTAAATTTATCCACTGCCACCAGGAGGTGTGTCTTTTTATCCTTAGACCTCTTGAAGGGTCCCACCATGTCAAGCCCCCAGACTGCGAATGGCCAAGTAATTGGAATCATCCTCAATTCTTGAGCCGGCATATGAGCTCGTCGTGAGAATTTTTGACATCCGTCACATTTGCTAACAAGATCCTCTACATCAGCATGAGCCATCAGCCAATAAAAACCATGACGGAAGGCCTTGGCCACCAGAGATTTTGAGCTGGCATGATGACCACAATCCCCTTCATGGATCTCTCGAAGTATCTCTTGACCCTCTGCAGGTGACACACAACGCTGGAACACCCCTGTGACGCTGAGATGATGTAACTCGCCATTAACAATTGTCATGGATTTGGACCGCCTGACAATTTGTCTTGCCAAGGTCTCATCCTCAGGCAGCTCTCCTCGGGTCATATAAGCCAAGTATGGCAATGTCCAATCTGGGATGACGTGAAGTGCGGCTACCAACTACGCCTCCGGGTCTGGTACTGCAAGCTGTTCCTCTGTAGGTACCTTGACAGAAGGATTATGCAGAACATCAAGAAAGGTGTTAGGAGGTACCGGCTTATGCTAAGAGCCCAACCGGCTTAACGCATCAACCGCCTCATTCTTCCTTCTATCAATGTGCTCATCCTGATACCCCTTGAAGTACCCAGCTACAGCATCCACTTCACGATGATAAGCCGCCATAAGGGGATCCTTAGAATCCCATGTGCCTGAGACCTGTTGAGCCACAAGGTCTGAGTCGCCCAAGCACCTGACCCGGCTTAAATTCATCTCCTTAGCCATCCAGAGACCATGGAGCAAAGCCTCGTATTCAGCCGCATTGTTAGTACAGGGAAACATGAGCCAGAGCACATAACGAAATTTGTCACCTCGAGGGGAAGTTAAAACAACTCCAGCCCCTGATCCTTCTAACTGTCTGGACCCATCAAAGTGAATAGTCCAATATGTATTGTCCGGCTTCTCCTCAGGCGCCTGCAACTCTGTCCAATCATTGATAAAGTCCACCAAGGCCTGAGATTTGATGGCAGTACGGGGCATACACTTCAAATCGTAAGGCCCAAGCTCAATAGCCCACTTGGCGATTCGTCCTGTGGCTTCCCTATTCTGAATAATGTCTCCCAAAGGAGCTGAGCTTACCACCGTTATAGGGTGACTTTGGAAGTACTGCTTCAGCTTCCGGTTTGCCATGAACACACCATAAACAAGCTTCTGCCAATGTGGATACCTTTGTTTAGACTCAATGAGCACCTCGCTGATGTAGTAAACCGGCCGTTGAACCGGATGCTCCTTGCCTGCCTCCTTACGCTCCACCACGGTGGCAACACTGACGGCCCGTGAGTTAGCAACCACATATAACAATAGAGGCTCTCTATCAATGGGAGCCGCAAGAACCGGGGGCTCAGACAACTGCCTCTTTAAATCTTCAAAGGCAGTGTTAGCAGCGTCGCTCTAGACGAAAGTGTCTATTTTCTTCATCATCTGATATAGCGGTAAGGCCTTCTCCCCTAACCGGCTTATGAACCAGCTTAAAGCAGCAACACGTCCCGCTAGGTGCTGAACATCGTTGATGCATGCCGGCTTAGCCATAGAGGTAATCGCCGTGATCTTCTCCGGATTAGCTTCAATGCCTCTATTTGACACCAGAAAACCCAAGATCTTGCCTGCAGGTACACCAAACACACACTTGGCCGGGTTAAGCATCATCTTGTAAACCCAGAGATTGTCAAAGGTCTCTCTCAAGTCGGATATTAAGGTTTCCTTTTCTCTGGATTTCACCACGATGTCATCCACATAAGCATGAACATTACGCCTAATCTGATCATGCAAACAGTTCTGCACACATCGCTGATAAGTCGCCTGGGCACTCTTGAGTCCAAACGGCATAGATACATAACAGAAGGCCCCAAACGGAGTGATGAAAGCTGTCTTCTCCTGGTCCTTAACTGCCATCTTGATCTGATGATAACCAGAGTAAGCATCCA
Source organism: Triticum aestivum (assembly GCF_018294505.1). Lineage (NCBI taxonomy): Eukaryota > Viridiplantae > Streptophyta > Magnoliopsida > Poales > Poaceae > Triticum > Triticum aestivum. The sequence goes on from NC_057804.1 coordinate 77,873,526, forward strand.
AGAAGCTCAAACGTTCACAACCCGCCGTAGCATCAATGATTTGATCAATATGGGGGAGAGCAAAGGGGTCAGCTGGACAAGCTTTGTTTAAGTCCGTGTAATCCACACACATCCGCCAAGTGCCGTTCTTCTTGAGCACCAACACCGGGTTAGCCAACCACTCCGGGTGAAAAACTTCAACAATAAACCCGGTCGCTAAGAGCCGGGCCACCTCTTCCCCAATAGCTTTCCGTCTCTCTTCGTTGAATCATCGGAGAAACTGCCTGACCGGCTTATACTTCGGATCAATATTGAGAGTGTGCTCAGCGAGTTCCCTCGGTACACCCGGCATGTCAGAAGGTTTCCATGCAAAGATGTCCCGGTTCTCACGGATGAACTCGATGAGCGCGCTTTCCTATTTAGGATCCAAATTGGCACTGATTCTGAACTGCTTAGAGGCGTCTCCCGGGGTGAAGTCAACAAGCTTTGTCTCAGCGGCCGATTTAAACTTTAACGCCGGGTCATGCTCATTAGTTGGTTTCTTGAGGGAGGTCATATCCGTCGGGTCAATATTGTCTTGATAGAATTTGAGCTCCTCCGCGGCACAGGCCGTCTCAGTGTAAGCCGCGTCGCCTTCTTCACATTCCAAGGCCACCTTTCAACTCTCATGCACAATGATGGTGCCCTTGTAACCCGGCATCTTGAGCTGTAGGTAAATGTAACACGGTCGTGCCATGAACTTAGCATAAGCTGGTCGCCCAAACAGAGCGTGATATGGACTCTTGATTTTGACCACTTCAAACGTCAACTTCTCAGCCCTGGAATCGTACTCATCTCCAAAGGCCACCTCCAATTGAATCTTACCAACTGGGTAAGCCGACTTGCCTGGAACCACCCCGTGGAAAAACAGTGTTGGATGTTCTCAGATTCTTCTCAGTCAACCCCATATGCTGGAAGGTCTCATAATAGAGTATATTGATGCTGCTACCTCCGTCCATGAGTACCTTAGTGAATTTATATCCACCAACCTGGGGTGCTACCACCAAGGCTAACTGACCCGGATTATCGACGCATGGAGGGTGATCCTCTCTGCTCCAAATGATGGGTTGCTCTGACCATCTCAAATAACGAGGAACTGCCGGCTCAACCGAATTTACAGCCCTCTTATGAATCTTCTGGTCACGTTTGCATAAGATGGTGGTAAACACATGGTACTGCCCACTGCTCAACTGTTTCGGTTGGCTCTGGTAACCTGACTGCTGCTGCTGTTGTCCTCCCTGACCAGATTGCTGCTGATTATTTCCACCCGGCTGTCCCTGAAAACTGGAATTTGAACCACCGCCCGGGCCATGAAAGCCGCCAGCCCCTGAACCGCCGCCAGATCCATGACTACCATCAAAGGTATTGGAATTTTTAAACGCCTGCATGATCGCACAATCCTTCCACAGGTGTGTAGTGGGGTGCTCCCGGGTGCCGTGTTTCGGGCAGGGCTCATTGAGTAGCTGCTCAAGAGATGGGCCTGACCCGCCGGATCGAGGCCACTTACCCTTACATCTCTGATTGTTACCCTATGTACTAGCGTTGGCTACAAGATCCGGGTTGCCGTCCGCCTTACGCTTATTGCTGCTTTGATTCCCCGGGTTGTGTTGTTGACCCTTTCCATTACCGTTCCTTTTTCCCTTCCCTGTCTTCTCATCGTCAGACTCGGGGTCCTTGGTACTATCAGAATCGGCATATTTGACTAAAGCCGCCATCAGTGTTCCCATATCGCTGCAGTCACGCTTAAGGCGCCCCAATTTTTGCCTCAGTGGTTCAAAGTTGCAATTTTTCTCCAACATGAGGACTGCAGAGCTGGCATCCATCTTATCAGATGAATGAATTATCTCCTTGACTTGGCGTACCCAATGGGTGGTGGATTCACCCTCCCCCTGCTTACAATTCGTCAAGTCCACGATTGACATAGATTGCTTACAGGTGTCCTTGAAGTTCTGGATGAAACAGGCTTTTAACTCCTCCCACGAACCAATGGAATTGGGTGGTAAACCTTTTAGCCAAGACCGGGCCGTTCCATCTAGCATCATGGTGAAGTATTTAGCCATTGCCGCGTCACTGACCTCTAACAGCTCCATGGCCATCTCATAACTCTCAATCCATGCTCCAGGCTGTAAGTCGGCCGTGTAATTCGGCACCTTTCGAGGTCCCTTGAAGTCCTTGGGCAGGCGCACGTTGCGCAAAGCCGGTATTAAACAAGGAACACCACCGGTTCTGGTGGCTACTCCCATCTCAATATAAGTCGTTGGATACTCTGGAATATCTTGATGAGCCGCCTGTTGAACCGCCTGTTGAGCCGCCTGTTGAGCCGCCAACTGAGCCGCCCGTTCGTTCTCCTGACGTACTCGGTCTTGCACCAGGTTATAGCCACCATGTTGGTCACGGCGTTGGGCGTTGCTCGACAAGGCTTCGGACTCCATGTGCCTGCTGTAACTCAGGCTCTGGTTCTGATGAGGCGGTGCTAACCAAGGCGGAGGGATTGAATGAATCCTATCTCGGCTATAAGAATAGGTCTCTTGCTGAGCCAGGGCCGTCTGGACAAATTCCCTGATCCTCCGGGTCTCCACCGCTGTTGGATCATCACCGTCCACTGGAAGAGCCGCCAGACACGCTGACGCTGCGATTAAATTCTCCATGGGGTTGGAAAAGTGACACTCCGGTATCGTCACATAACGCGGTGGTGCCATGCTCATATGAGGAGGTGGCATCTCTCAACGCTGAGCCAGTCCTCCTGCTCCGGATGTCATAAACTGATTAGCATCGGGCGGATTACTTGGGCCGGCTCCGGGTGTAGCAAAAAGAATCCTAGGGTCGTAATTCGGAGGTAACCAGGATTGGGTCTTCTGCTGTCTCCTCCTCATTACCTCATTGGACGCGTTTAAGCTCATCGTGAGCTGGTAAGCCTCTGACTGCAACTGCTGTGCCCGGGCGTCGAGAGTCGCCCGCTCCGTAGCTAGTCTAGTATCCTCAGCTGCTAAGGCCTCCTTGGCCTGAGCTATCTCCTCACGTACCCGTGCTACCTCTGCATCATGCTCATCTTTGTTCACAGGGATAACCGTGGCAGTTAACAGGGCCGTAAGCTTGTCCATGAGGTCTATCAGCACTTGAGCCGGCGGGCGCACATGGCCTCCTGCCCCGGCCGCTCCTAACCCAGACATAATTGCAGCCGCGGCTGTAGAGTTTTGGCCGGGTTGAGTCCCAGCCATGAAGACTCCTGCCCAATTCAGCGACTCACAGGGATCTGGAATACTGAAGCCATCAGAACAGCCCCCGAGCACACCGTCTTGAACTTGATACAGAGAATCTGTTAAACCGGTGGACGAATCACCGTCAGAGTGGATGGCCATCTCACCACCATCTTCAGGTCCTTCAGAAAGCTCTTCTCCGTGGACGCAGCCCACAAAGACACGCTTCATGCCGGGTTGAGCTCGGGCGGGTTTCGCATGCTGAGCCGTCTCGACGAGGTCAGTGCAGTTCGGCTCAGGCCCCGGCTCACCAATCCGGCCGATGAAGACGTGGATCCCTCCGAAGGGGACCGGGTACCCATACTCAATTGAGCTGGCGTCGGGGCCCCAGCCTTCATCGTCGATGTAGATCTTGCCGCGACGACTCTTGGTCATCCGGCCCACTGCGTATCCCTTGAGCCCTTCGAAGTTGCCCTTCAAGAACTCAAATCCACCATGCGCTGGCCCCACGGTGGGCGCCAACTGTCGTGGAATTGTCACGTCAGATGTCCTCGTGAAAGGACTTAGTTGTGGAGCCATCACAACTAGGAAGCTTGAAGGGGTTAATCGGGACAAAGGACACGAGAGGTTTTATACTAGTTCGGCCCCTTACGGTGAAGGTAAGGCCTACGTCTAGTTGGGTTGGTATTGATGTTTCGATGACCAGGGAGCGAGATATGCTATGCCTGGCTCTCGATGAGTTGTTTCTTGCCCTAAGCCGCCAGCGGGCCATCCCCTTATATACACGGGTGGACGCCCTGCGGCTTACAGAGTCCTGACCGGCTTATAAACAATGTCCGGCTCAGTGACTAGTTAAGTCTACCTTACGATACAAGTAATATTATTATGGCGGTTTACTACTACGGGGCTTAAGTCGCCTGTGGGCCTTAATCCCTCCATGAACCGCCATCTTCATGCTTTGGTCTTGGGCCTTCTCTCTGGTAAGTCTTCTTAATATAACCCGACCCCTCCTGGGCGGCTTACGCAAATAGTTACATCCCCAACATCAGGCGTGCAGCACCCAGTAAGACAACCCGATTTATCCTAAGATACGTCCTCAACACTCAGTAGCCACTCCTCATCACCCATTTTCTAATTGATTCATTACTCATTTGGCAGGACTGTCATTAGGGTTTGTGGTGTGCTGAGCGCTACCTACACTTAATGGTTCAGATGTGTTTCAGTAATCTTTAGTACCTGTAAAGTTCATAGGGTTTCAAAATTTCAGCCCTAGGAACAGACACTAGTCATTTTGGATTGTTGGTCGTAGTGACATTGACCCAAATTACCACTGCAAGCCAGGTTTGTTGACAATTTTACTTGTCTTTCTTACTCATTGGATATAATATCCAATTATTCACGTCGATTAGTTGCAAACAATAAGTGCTAGACAAACTTCTTGATTCAGATTTTGGACGGTCTCTTACCGCAGTTAAATTTCTGCATACTTGTCCTAGTAAGCTCACAAGTAAATGATTGATTCACTACATCTATGCTTGCCTTGTCATATTTGTTGTCAATATTATTTTAGGGTGGACCACCCTATTTCAAAATACTGGAACCGTAGACATGAGTGAATAGTATTTCTCTTTGTGATCTCTTCCATCGTGTGTGGGCAACAAACACTGCATTGTATAGAATGAAAGTGTCATTTCTAGCTTTTACATAGGCTTCGATCTTTTACATGGAATACAATCTGCCTACTTGCTTTGTGTCGCACTACCAACACTCCACCCTTGAAGCTAAACATTATGCCACTCATAATTCCTTAGTTTATTCATTCAAATACGCCTAATGGGCTATTTGATTTAGTAGGGCTAGAGTCTGCTAGAGTCTGCTAGACTCTAGCCCTACTACACTGGTCATTTTTGATGCCCCAACTCAGTAGACCCCAACTGCAGCAAACAGTATGATGATGCCAGTTGACATAGCACCAACTCTACAATCCAAAACCCCCATTCTAGCAAAGAGTACACCAAATCCAGTTGCCAAATCCCTTTTCGAACCAGAAAGAGCCCCAATTGCAGCAAATAGGACCCCTATTCCATTTCTTCCCAGTTTAGAAGACGAAGCTTATATTGTTGTCAGGAACTTTGTGCGCATATTTCCTTCATGGAAATATTATACCGATGACACAGTACAATTTCCAGTCTTCCTCTGCAACTTACGCATAAGTAATGTACTAATGTTATTCGTGGTCATTACTGCATATGTTTCTACTGACAGAAGACACAAGATTTCATTCTTTTAAATAGGCGAGGACCAAACTGGATTGTGAAGACAAGCAAGGGTTGGTTGCGCTTTTCAAGCACTCATTGATGAAGTATCGTTCCTACCTGAGGCAAGCGCACTTCGATGGCAAGCCTCTAAACGAAATTTCTGTAAAGTCTCCGATTCTACATTTATCCGACGGTGACTAGAATAATCTTGTTACACATTGGTCTCGTCTGCAGCGTAAGGTACTGTCTATGATATCACATCACAATTTGAACTACATTTCTGCATTTGCCTTAACGTCTCACTTGTACGAAAACTATTAGCAGAAGAACATTCATCCTCAAGGGACCATAGAATCTCGCAACTATACTGCACACTGCATTGCGCTTGTGAGTACCTCTTGCCCTGTATGACCATACTTACTTTCATAGATGTTTGATTATGTAGCATCACTGCACTTGTTAGCCTCGTTATCGTCCATTTGGTGGACATTATAAGATCCGTATGGACTCTTACATAATTTTTTTAGAATCAATCCAATGCATTTGAAGAGGTTTAGCTCTGCAGTCCTCTTGTAAGGACTGAACGTCGTCTATCACTATACTTACATTAACAGCTACTCCCTCCGTCCCATAATATAAGAGCGTTTTGTACAGTACACCAGTGTTCAAAACACTCTTGTATTATGGGAAGAGGGATTGGTTCATTGTGTAGCATTCTGCATCTTATCTCCCTCGCCCACCATTTACTAAAAAAGATCAGATCTATATTTAATCTTACCAAAAAGTAGAATACACAGACAATGCCAGTGTAGAAGTGTAGCCCATTTCTCTTGTCAGTACATTTTGTCCTATAAAGCTTGTACTTCCAGGGATTGGTAGTTGATTTTGTAGCATCAATTTGCATCTTATCTTCATTATCCTCTATCCCTTCCAGTATTATCATATCTATAATTACTCTCTACAAAATGTAGAGTACAGGCAATGCTTATGAACAAGATTCTGTGCTGAAATTCTTGAGTTATCCTTCCCTTGACATGGAGAAGGGCATTATAAAGCCGGTGTTAACTATTAATGTAAGTCAGTCCTTCTAAAGCCTTTATCCTCAACTGCTATTTAATTTTCTCATACTCCCTATCGTTTACTGCTGTTTAGTTTGTTGTTTCTATCAAAATGCATCTTCGCAAGAACCATGAGTTCTAAGTTTTACTTGTAAAACCAAATTCCTTATTCATACCATGCACATTAATCAATACTCCCTATATGTATGCTTGTGTTTGTGGATCTATAATCCAGTGTGTGCTGAAGCAGCCCACATTTGCACCTTGTCATCTCCTGTTTTATCTTACTGATGTGGCTGATGATATGAACAACATGCCATGCACATTAACCAAAATAGATACAATGATTGTCTTTGCCCTTCATCTATGCTTGTTATGTTTACATGGTAATCCACTAGTGTGGTGAAGCTCCCCGCATTATGAACAATGCCAAATTATGCTATTGATATTTTGAACTTACTCTTTATTTTCTAATTTGAAATTGGATGGAATTGATAGCACAGTTATCATCTTTGTTTATACAAGTGCAAAACCTGTCATCTCTCTACTTGTTTCAGGGTGATATGCCTGATGGCATGCACAAGTCTGTTGAAGGCTGTGAGACAAACCCAACATATATTGCAGCAAAGAAGGCAAAACATCTTGAACATAGCGAGACAACCCCAAAGTCTTGTCTTGATGCAGTGTTCAAGTTACTTGAGACTAGCAGCTAGACAAGCTCATAGAATTCGTTGTCTAAATCAGTTCGACTTCTTCAGCCCAAGTTCTAGCAGAAAGGCATTCTGCAACTCAACTTCGACTTGAAGTCCTATCTCTAAGAAAGATTGTGGAGAACACCAATGAGAACCTCATTGCTAAGCAGCTACACCTGGATGCTATGACCGACATGCTAGGCCGGTCTCACAGCCTTGCTCAGCAGCTTGCGCAGCAGTTCCCGCGCAAGGCTAACCTTTCTTGAACTGTCTTGGAAGTGGTCTCGATTTAGTATTATTTTGTTACGCTGCAATGGTGCCCAGTTTTTGTAATCTGCTTCTTCGTTGCGCTTTATGTTCACTGGTGGCAAAGTTCGATGCCCATTGGATGTAATATACCATAAATCCTTTATTGTATAGTGTAGGTTTATTCTTAGTTACTATGTCGTAATTTCTTTATTGTATAGAGGAGGTTTGTTCTTAATTCCTACTAGTTACTGTCATCATTCGCTATCTGAAAAAAAAATTGATGTAGTCGACCGGGCCGAAACATTCGCCTCTAACGGGCCTAGTTTTTAGTGGGCCACAAGTGGGCCAGCCTGCATCTTTCTTGGGCCCGAATGATTGGGGCCTTCACACTTTGCACCAGGCCCACAACTTACTTCAGCCTATATTTTTGTTGGGCCTTTTGTGGACCCAGCGCTTAGTTTGGCCCAGGTAGCGTTGGGCCATTAACAAGCTGAATATTCTACTGGCCTGTTACAGCCCAGATGAAACCATGGGCCTTTAGCAGGCTGAAATGCATGTTGGGCCTCAATTTTCACTAGTCGTCCACGGGCCTTCAGCAGGCTGAAATGTAGACCGGCCTTTTTGGGCCCAGTTATATGACGGGCCGTTACCATGCCGAAACATATCTCGGGCCTTAGTTGGCCCACTGATATCATGGGCGTTTAAGAGGCTGAAAGCTTAGTACAGGCATCAACGGGCCGAATTATACGACAAGCCTTTAACAGGCCCAAAGTCACATTGGGCTGAACTGTTGCCACCTTTATCATGGGCAGTTAGTGGGCCCGATGTCCCATCGGACCATATATGGCAAATGGGCAGCACGGGCCATTCCCAGGCCGAAAGTCACGCCGGGCTGAAATGGGCCCATGTCTACATTGGGCCGCTAACAGGCAAAAAGTCACTAGGCTGTAACTGGGCCCAAATATTTGGCAAACAATTAACGGGCCAGATCTGGCTTCGGGCCATCAATGGGCCTTTATTAAACAGCCCGTTATTGGGCTAGCCCACTAGTACCTGAGTAAGTACTGCGGGCCTTTGACTGGGCCGGCCTTTCTAACCTATATGGGCCTCTGTTGGGCCCTGCCACGTGTCGACGTATCATAGGCATGTCTCTTCCAATGGACGGGCGACATCTGGCCCACTGACGAGCTGACACGTGTTTCCTCCAGCCAATCAGAATTTTACACGTGGAAATTTCCCATTGGTCCGGGCTGTTAATGGGTTATCGGATCCAAAACCGGACCCGATAGCTTAACGGCATTCTGTTACGGTGGATGCCATGTGTCGGTCACCCTTGACGAAAGCACTTCTGTGACGCGCGATTTATCGTCATGGAAGTGGACACTTCCGTGATGATAATTTTGCTACGACAGCACAGGTATGACTATCTTGATTCTGTCATAAAATTGTCATGGACATACATGCATGATAGAAAACATGACCTACTGTGACAAACACGTATCATCATGGAAGTGTAACTTTTTTGTAGTGGATACTTTTCCTCTAACAGCATCCCATATTACATGTGGCTTTGTAATGTGACTCAAGGACCAAAGCTACTTGACTCATGCTCCGGAAGTCCCTTCTTGGAAATTGATGTCAAAGGGGGAGAGAGAGCACATCAAAGCTTATCACATAAGAGAGAATGCACTCCTAAAGCTTCTCCTGATGCTTCCATTCTTAAGAGGGAAGTTGGCTCATGTCTTCAAGAGGGGAAAGACATGATAGTATATGTTATAATTTTATCTTGCTCTGATTTTCTATTACCCTATCTTCTCCCACTATCAATGTTAGATTCAGGGGGGAAAGACACCTAAGGGAAGAAAATCTTTGGAATTTATTGCATATCTTTATTCTTGGGAACATGTCAACAACCAAATAGAGTACCTAGTACTCACTCTCAACATGTCATCCCAGTCTTGGTGTTCTTGTGATCTCCTGTTCTTGCTCTGTCTAGTAGATGTTCTTGTGTTATCTAACCTTGTTTACCCAGGTACATCTCTTTCAAAGCCAGCTCAAGACCACAAGGTAACTATGTGCATCAAACTCATGTGCATGAAGACCTCTTGTTGTGGTACATATCGTTTGCAAGAGAAATTCATGAACATGAAGGTATATTTCCATCATCTACATCATTTGCTCTCATGCATATAGCCAAGACACATGTAACTCATTGCTTGCTCTGTCATGTTCATGCATTCTCATACTCTTATGATCCATCTGTTGGAAATATGCCCTAGAGGCAATAATAAAAGTGTTATTATTATATTTCCTTGTTCATGATGATTGTCTTTTATTCATGCTATAACTGTATTATCCGGAAATCGTAATACACGTGTGAATACATAGACCATAACATGTCCCTAGTGAGCCTCTAGTTGACTAGCTCGTTGGTCAACAGATAGTCATGGTTTCCTGGCTATGGACATTGGATATCATTGACAACGGGATCACGTCATTACGAGAATGACGTGATGGACAAGACCCAATCCTAAGCATAGCACAAGATCGTGTAGTTCGTTTTGCTAGAGCTTTTTCTATGTCAAGTATCTCTTCCTTAGACCATGAGATCGTGTAACTCCCGGATGCCGTAAGAGTGCTTTGGGTGTACCAAACGTCACAACGTATCTGGGTGACTATAAAGGTGCACTACAGGTATTTCCGAAAGTGTCTGTTGGGTTGACACGGATCGAGACTGGGATTTGTCACTCCGGATTATGGAGAGGTATCATTGGGCCCACTCGGTAGTGCATCATCATAATGAGCTCAAAGTGACCAAGTGTCTGGTCACGAGATCATGCATTACGGTACGAGTAAAGTGACTTGCCGGTAACGAGACTGAACGAGGTATTGGGATACCGACGATCGAGTCTCGGGCAAGTAACATACCGACTGACAAAGGGAATTGCATACGGGGTTGATTGAATCCTCGACATCGTGGTTCATCCGATGACATCATCGAGGAGCATGTGGGAGCCAACATGGGTATCCAGATCCCGCTGTTGGTTATTGCCCGAGAGCCGTCTCGGTCATGTCTACGTGTCTCCCGAACCCGTAGGGTCTACACACTTAAGGTTCGGTGAAACTAGGGTTATTAGGAAGACTTGTATGTGACTACCGAATGTTGTTCGGAGTCCCGGATGAGATCCCGGACGTCACGAGGAGTTCCGGAAGGGTCCGGAGGTAAAGATTTATATATGGGAAGTCGTCAAACGGACACCGGAAAGATTCGGGGTCATATCGGTATTGTACCGGGACCATCGGAGGGGTTCCGGGGGTCCACCGGGAGGGGCCACCCCTCCCGGGGGGCCACATGGGCTACATGGGGATAGCAGCCAGCCCCTGGTGGGCTGGGCGCCCCCCCCCCTTGGGCCCATGCGCCTAGGGTTGGGGGGTAAACCCTAAGGGGGGCGCACCCCCCTTGCTTGGGGGGCAAGCCACCCCTCCCTGGCCGCCGCCCCCCTCTAGATCCCATCTAGAGGGGCCGGCCCCCCTTGCCCCTTCCCCTATAAATAGAGGGGTGAGGGGAGGGCAGCCGCACCACAAGTCAAGGCGCAACCCTCCCCTCCCCAACACCTCTCCTCCTCTGTTGTGTGCTCGGCGAAGCCCTGTCGGAGTACTACTTCTCCACCATCATCACGCTGTCGTGCTGCCGGTGGAGCTGTCTTCCTCAACCTCTCCTTCCTCCTTGCTGGATCAATACGGAGGAGACGTCACCCGTACCGTACGTGTGTTGAACGCGGAGGTGCTGTCCGTTCAGCACTTGGTCATCGGTGATTTGAATCACGTCGAGTACGAATCCATCATCACCGCTCCCTCGAACGCTTCCGTACGCGATCTACAAGTGGTATGTAGATGCAAACTCACTCCCTCGACTCGTTGCTTAGATGAACTCATAGATGGATCTTGGTGAAACTGTAGGAAAAAATTTTAATTTTCTGCAACGTTCCCCAACAGTGGCATCATGAGCTAGGTCTATGCGTAGTTCTCTATTGCACAAGTAGAACACAATTTAGTTGTGGGCGTAGATCTTGTCAACTTGCTTGCCGCTACTAGTCTTATCTTGCTTCAGCGGTATTGTGGGATGAAGCGGCCCGGACCAACCATACACGTACGCTTACGTACGACCGGTTCCACCGACTAACATGCACTAGTTGCATAAGGTGGCTGGCGGGTGTCTGTCTCTCCCCCTTTAGTTGAAGCGGATTCGATGAAAAGGGTCCTTATGAAGGGTAAATAGAAGTTGACAAAATCACGTTGTGGTTATTCGTAGGTAAGAAAACGTTCTTGCTAGAACCCAATTGCAGCCACGTAAAAGATGCAACAACAATTAGAGGACGTCTAACTTGTTTTTGCAGCAATTGTCATGTGATGTGATATGGCCAGAAGTTGTGATGAATGATTGATGAATGATATTATGTGATGTATGAGATCATGTTCATGTAATAGGAATCACGACTTGCATGTCGATGAGTATGACAACCAGCAGGAGCCATAGGAGTTGTCTTTATTTTTGTATGACCTGCGTGTCATTGAAGAACGCCATGTAAACTACTTTACTTTATTGCTAAACGCGTTAGTCATAGAAGTAGAAGTAGTCGTTGGCGTGACAACTTCATGAAGACACGATGATGGAGATCATGATGATGGAGATCATGGTGTCATGCCGGTGACAAGATGATCATGGAGCCCCGAAGATGAAGATCAAAGGAGCTATATGATATTGGCCATATCATGTCACTACTTTATATAATTGCATGTGATGTTTATTATGTTTTATGCATCTTGTTTACTTAGAACGACGGTAGTAAATAAGATGATCCCTTACAACAATTTCAAGAAGTGTTCTCCCCTAACTGTGCACCGTTGCTAAAGTTCGTCGTTTCGAAGCACCACGTGATGATCGGGTGTGATAGATCCTTACGTTCACATACAACGGGTGTAAGACAGTTTTACACATGCAAAACACTTAGGGTTAACTTGACGAGCCTAGCATGTACAGACATGGCCTCGGAACACGGAGACCGAAAGGTCGAACACGGGTCGTATAGAAGATACGATCAACATGAGAATGTTCACCGACGATGACTAGTCCGTCTCACGTGATGATCGGACACGGCCTAGTCGACTCGGATCGTGTAACACTTAGATGACTAGAGGGATGTCAAATCTGAGTGGGAGTTCATTCAATAATTTGATTAAGATGAACTTAATTATCATGAACTTAGTCTAAAACCTTTTGCAAATATGTCTTGTAGATCAAATGGCCAACGCTAATGTCAACATGAACTTCAACGCCTTCCTAGAGAAAACCAAGCTGAAAGATGATGGCAGCAACTATACGGACTGGGTCCGGAACCTGAGGATCATCCTCATAGCTGCCAAGAAGGCATATGTCCTAGAAGCACCGTTAGGTGACCCACCTGCTCTCCCAGCACTGCAAGACGGTTTGAACGTTTGGTAGACACGTACTGATGATTACTCCCTCGTTCAGTGCGGCATGCTTTACAGCTTAGAACCGGGGCTCCAAAAGCGTTTTGAGCGACACGGAGCATATGAGATGTTCGAAGAGCTGAAACTAGTTTTCCAAGCTCATGCCCGGGTCGAGAGATATGAAGTCTCCGACAAGTTCTATAGTTGTAAGATGGAGGAAAACAGTTCTGTCAGTGAGCACATACTCAAAATGTCTGGGTTGCACAGCCGCCTGTCCCAGCTGGACATTAACCTCCCGGACGAGGCGGTCATTGACAGAATCCTTCAGTCGCTCCTACCAAGCTACAAGAGCTTCGTGATGAACTACAATATGCAGGTGATGGTGAAGACCATTCCTGAAGTATTTTCAATGCTGAAGTCAGCAGAGGTTGAAATCAAGAAAAAACATCAAGTGTTGATGGTCAATAAGACCACTAAGTTTAAGAAGGGCAAGGGTAAGAAGAACTTCAAGAAGGACGGCAAAGATGTTGCCGCGCCTGGTAAACCAGTTGCCGGGAAGAAGTCAAAGAATGGACCCAAGCCCGAGACTGAGTGCTTTTATTGCAAGGGGGAGGGTCACTGGAAGCGGAACTGCCCCAAATACTTAGCGGATAAGAAGGCCGGCAACACTAAAGGTATATTTGATATACATGTAATTGATGTGTACCTTACCAGTACTCGTAGTAACTCCTGGGTATTTGATACCGGTGACGTTGCTCATATTTGTAACTCACAGCAGGAGCTGCGGAATAAACGGAGACTGGCGAAGGACGAGGTGAGGATGCGCATCGGGAACGGTTCCAAGGTCGATGTGATCGCCGTCGGCATGCTACCTCTACATTTACCTACGGGATTAGTTATAAACCTTAATAATTGTTATTTTGTGCCAAGTTTGAGCATGAACATTGTATCTGGATCTCGTTTGATACGAGATGGCTACTCATTTAAATCCGAGAATAATGGTTGTTCTATTTATATGAGAGATATGTTTTATGGTCATGCCCCTATGGTCAATGGTTTATTCTTAATGAATCTCGAGCGTAATGTTACACATATTCATAGCGTGAATGCCAAAAGATGTAAAGTTGATAACGATAGTCCCACATACTTGTGGCACTGCCGCCTTGGTCACATTGGTGTCAAGCGCATGAAGAAGCTCCATGCTGATGGACTTTTGGAGTCTCTTGATTATGAATCATTTGACACGTGCGAACCATGCCTCATGGGCAAGATGACAAAGACTCCGTTCTCCGGAACAATGGAGCGAGCAACCAACTTGTTGGAAATCATACATACCGATGTGTGTGGTCCAATGAGCGTAGAGGCTCGCGGAGGATATCGTTATGTTCTCACTCTCACTGATGACTTGAGTAGATATGGGTATGTCTACTTAATGAAACACAAGTCTGAGACCTTTGAAAATTTCAAGGAATTTCAGAATGAGGTAGAGAATCAACGTGACCGAAAGATAAAATTCCTACGATCAGATCGTGGAGGAGAATACTTAAGTCACGAATTTGGTACACACTTAAGGAAATGTGGAATCGTTTCACAACTCACGCCGCCTGGAACACCTCAGCGTAATGGTGTGTCCGAACGTCGTAATCGCACTCTGTTAGATATGGTGCGGTCTATGATGTCTCTTACCGATTTACCGCTATCATTTTGGGGATACGCTCTAGAGACAGCTACATTCACTTTAAATAGGGCACCGTCTAAATCCGTTGAGACGACACTGTATGAATTATGGTTTGGGAAGAAACCTAAGCTGTCGTTTCTAAAAGTTTGGGGATGCGATGCTTATGTCAAGAAACTTCAACCTGAAAAGCTCGAACCCAAGTCGGAAAAATGCGTCTTCATAGGATACCCTAAGGAAACCATTGGGTATACCTTCTACTTAAGATCCGAGGGCAAGATCTTTGTTGCCAAGAACTGTCGTGGATTTGTCACGGCAGATGTCCTAGCGAAAGGACTTAGTCGTGGAGCCATCGCTATGAGTTTACTTGAAGGGGTTAAAGCGGACACAAAGACACGAGGGGTTTATACTAGTTCGGCCCCTTCGATGAAGGTAAAAGCCTACGTCTAGTTGTGATGGAATTGATGTGGTCTCGATGGCTAGGGAGCAAACAAGCTTCGCCTAGACTCGAGTTGTTGTCGTTGTCTCCCTTGAACCGCCGCCGGGTCGTCCCCTTATATACACGGGTGACGCCCGTCGGTCCATAGAGTCCCAACCGGTTCATATTCGTATCCCGGTTGGTATCTCTCTATTCCTAACTTACAATACAAGTTATACATCAGGTCGGTTTACGACTATAGATTCTAAACCGACTATAGGCCTTGGGCCTTCACCTGCTTATACCACTATGAAGTTAACCCGGCCCAAGTAGGCCGGTTTACGCCTAGTGGCAATATCCCCAACATTAGGCCCCAGATTGATTTGAACTGGTTCATGTCAATCCTTCACAAAATCTTGTATCTTGGACATCTTCTGGTAATTGGTAAACCGCCATGTTGTCATCATTTCTGGTTGTTGTAAACCGGCATGACGTCATCATGAAATTTGTCATTTATAATGCCCTCTTTTAACGGCAGCTCCTAGATCCGCGCGCTTGACCTAACTCTGTTGCCTTTATAAATAAGACCGAAGGGTCATCTCCTTTCTTTTCCCCTCGTCTCTTCTTCTTCGTCTTCCTCGCGTCGCCAGCCTCGGAGCTCCGCCGCCACCATCGACCTCTGCTTCGTCTTGGGCTGCTGCATCAACCTGAGCGCACCAGAGCACTGCAGTATAGTTCCGCATCTTCTCCGTTCCCAGTAAGCTTTCTCCTCTTCTTAACCTAGATCCGTTCTTAGGGTTCCGTGTTCGTGCTGTGTTCATCACGCGCTCATATCTGTTCTCTGATCTTGAATGAATCCGCGAACTCTTGCTGTATTCAGTAGCGATCCCTAAGCCTCCGCTTGCAACTTCTCATCTAATCCCATAGATCTCCCGCACATATCCGCTCACTGGTTCACTTCTGTTTCCGCCTTACTCTTCGAGATATTTCCTGTTTTGTGAGCTTGCTGTAGATCCGCGGCTGTAACAAGATTTTGTGAAACTTGTTTCTGCATACATAATTATCCATAGCTTCAATTGCTTCCGACGTCTAGGTCAGGCGGTTTAACTTTACCATAGAAAAACTGCTAAACCAGTATATATCATTAGTCCCCTGGTTGAACCGCCAGAATCATTTTGACGCCGCATTGTAGAAAACCGGTTTATAGGCAAGGCCGCCGGTTTATCGTAGTTAGATTAAAACCTTTTTATCCGGCATGTCCTTGAACCGGATTACCTATTTCTTGTAGATCTCATCATGGCAAAACAAGTGTATGAGTGCAACTGGGTTCCCTCTCGCGTCACAGAATCACAGTTGGACGATCTAGTTCTGATCGGCGCTTTGGATAGTAAAGATACGATCCACTGGAGGGTTCCTAGAGATGAATGTCCTCCCACGCCCCAGGAAGGAGAGGTCGTGGTCTTCGCAGATCATATGGCCCGGGGCTTCAAACCGTCCGGCTCTAAATTTTATCGGGATGTGTTAGCCAACTTTCAACTCCGTCCATAGGATATTGGCCCCAACTCCGTCACCAATCTATGTCACTTTCAAGTACTTTCTGAGGCATACCTTCAAGATGAGCCTTCAGTCGAGTTATTTAGAGATCTCTTTCATCTGAACCGCCGTACCGAATTCACCGACGGCCCTAATACCGAACTGGGCGGTATGGCCATTCAGAAGAGGAAGGAAATCACCTATCCCCACGTAAAACTCCATACTCACCCCAAGGAGTGGAACGCAACTTGGTTTTATTGCAAGGATACCTCCCTTGACAATGAAAATCCCTTGTCTGGCTTCCGTACGGAACGGCTCAGCAACACTCACCCTTTTCCACAAAGGCTAAGCGCCAAGGAGAGAATTAAATATGCTCCTCAACTGTCCAAGCTCCGGGCCTTCATGGCCAATGGTTTAACAGGAATAGACCTTGCACGCTGCTGGATATCATGGAGCATTCTGCCTCTAAGCCGGCGCCCCGGTTTGATGTGCACATACACTGGCAGCGTTGATGACCCACTCCGACATATCAAAATTCAAATCTCCGACGACGAAGTCACCGAATCTGTAAAGAAGATGCTGAATGAACCGGAGCACCTCTGTGCCCAAACCGGTCTGCTTCCTTACTGCACCACCAACGAACCGCCAGCGGTAAGATTTTAATTGCTCTATTATTGAACCTGTTACTGCTTTATCTGCCTGACCTTTAATTATTGCTGACTCAGAGTGATAATCCGTTTTGGAGCAAGAAGCTTTCGCAAGATAAAACGGAGAAGGCAGGACGGCCAACCCGGCCCAAGACCAAGGTTATCAAGAAACCAGCTCGTAAGAGAAAAACCACCGCTTCATCTGACCCAGCCATTGATGATGATGTGGGTAATCCGGATCTTGAGGTAGAACTTGATTCACTTGGCTTGCTTTTTACACGCCTTATTGATGATGATGCTTGTCAGGATGACGCTGAAGCCAGCAATGCGGGATTCGTTGAGGTAATCATTCTCTCTTCCGATTCAGAAATCTTGCCTTTGCCAAAATTTCGCCGGGCAAACCGAAAAGTTAAATTTTCTCATCCTCTTGCTTATCTGGATTCCCAATTTCTTATGAAGACCCAGCAACACGAAGCTCGCCGCACAACCCGGCACAGTGGCCAGGTAGTTGCCTCTGCCGGTTTACTGAACAGTCCAGTTCGAAAACGCCGCTCCGAGGTCTCCGACCTTTTTATTGATTTAAATCCTAAAGCGGGTTTCTTCCGTCAACCTCTTAATCCATCCAACTCCGATTATCAGGTCACTTCTCATTCATCGTCTGGTGAATCGTCAGCCACTCAGCTACCACCTTTAAAAACAGTTGTTGGGTAAGTTAAACTGAACATATGCTTCCAGTATACCGCATAATGGCTTATGCTTTTCCTTGACTTTTTGTTTTTCTTTCAGGGCTAAACCGAAACCAAGCAAGAAGGCCCGCCTGGATAAAGCGGCTGAACATTATGTGGCCCCCGAACATGACCAAGCGCTGGATCATGAAATGTTTACTTCTGAAGATATCCCCAAATATCCTCCTTTGCAAGACGACGTTATTCCCGAAGAAGGGCTTGTTAATACTCCAGCCTCTGCCGATCCGCCTGCTAGCTCCATCCAGATTGAAAAATCCCACACTCCTGCTGACCAGACGGCCGCACCAACACAAACTGGCGAGTCCAAAGATGATGGTGTTGTGATTACCGGTGTGGGCCGCTCTGAACCCGGGAATCCTGTCACCCTTACCAAGCATACCATCAAAGAGGATTTTTCCGCTTTGAACAAAGGAAAATGGGATGTTGAACTAGAGACATATGCTGCTCTGAGTGCCCAAGATCTTCACTCCGGCTATTTAAACCGGCTTTACACTAGCCATGACTGTGAAGCTAGCCTGGTCAAAATGATGAGGGATAAATTTGAGGTAACTTACTTTTTTCCTTGCTGCCATTACCTCCATTCTTCTAGCCCCCAAGGGCCGGTTTGTAACGTTGGTCAAACCGGGACTTGATCCTGAACATTCTTGAAACCGATCGGTATAGCCCGCAAGAACCGGTCTAACTTAGCATAAGTAAACCGGGGCTCCAATAGAGAACTGTCCTTAGAACATAACTTGATCAAATAGCCATTATCCCCCAAGTGCCAAGTTGAATACTTGTATTGAGCTTGGGACTTTGTAATCGAGTAATATATAAAAATTGAAGGTGCATTAGCCCCCAAGTGTCAGGCATATAACTTTGTTATGTGGTTGATACTTCAACTCCTTGGATCGCCTGTGCAAAGCTTAAACGATGTCTGTGTGCAGGCTGAGGTGAAAATCAAGGAGGACCGAGTTGCCGATTTGCAGGAGGCCTTGAAAACCCAGCAGGCTGAAACAGATAAGGCAAAGCAAGAATTAACCAGCGCTTTGAACACTGCTGAACGGCTGAAAGAAGGCTTCAAGAAAGAGCGGGCTGACTGGGCCACTGAGAAGGCCGGTTTAACCAAAAGAGCGGAAAATGCTGAAGCTGCCCTTAAACCGGTGGTGGATGAACTGACGGCCGTACAGCGGCAAATACACTCCATGACTGTTGCAATCTTTGGTAAGCTCCTTGTAACTTCTGTGATAATTTGAACCTGCTGTAGCGTAAATCCGGTTTGAGACCATTCCAATCTTGTTGTAGGCACACGTATTGGGCACTTAGGAAATAATGTGCGGAAGAAATTGAAAGCTGCCTACACCTTGGTGGAACAATTATATACCGGAGCCCAACGGATCATCACCACAGCTTCTCACAACAACCCGGCACCCTCTTTAATCCAGGACACTCTTAGCAAGTTGTCAATGCTTCCAGCCCGGATTGAGGAGCTGAAAAAATCCGCTGCCCGAACCGGAGCCATCAATGCCTTAATCCGGGCAAAGGCATGGGTGCCAGATTTTGATCCTGTGGAAGCAGCTCAAGGCTATCCCAGCCTGTAAGAAGATGGCTCTGAATTCAACAAAGAGGATTTAAGGGCAATAAACCGTGCAGTGCGCCCTCTGGCTTGTCAGCTAGCTGAAGAGGCAGATTTGACGCATTATCAAGCGCAATATAACGAGCAAAACAAGCGAGTGCCTGCCCCAACTGTTGAAGCGGAGAATCTGATCCCTCCAATCCGTAAGCACACTTATGCCCCTGATATTGAACCGTCTTCCCTGATCCATGAAGAGGTTGTTTTCCAAGCTTTAATGGGAATCGACTGGACCACTGTTGATTTCCATCCAATGGGTAGAGACGAGGAAGCTGAAGCGGCGGAGGATGAGGAGCAGGCTTGAACCAGAAGCCGGTTTGGAGAGCTGTTTGTAATACCTTCCGAAAAGAACAATGATCTTATTTGGGTACCGTGCTGCCCTGTAATAGGATAGTTAATGCTTCTAACTGGAATATGCCTTCGTACATAAGTACTGAAGCTTTCGTTTGAAGAACTCCAATTCATATTTCCTGCAATCAGAAAAATTTGAACTTCGGTGGCGGTTATACCGCCAGCCGGTTTATGATCCTGATATGTGTATCAGTAATATAACAAATATATGATACATAAATACCTGCCATGTTTGGGTATGAAGCTGGCTTAGCCAAGCCTGAAGCGGCGGTTTTATAAACCATTACCGTCGAAAGAAAAAAGGTGGGAGAAAATAGCTCCCGTATAAATCGTACTGAACCAATACGAGCCCCCTTGTTACTCCATGATGTTAACAGGAAAAAGGTAAACCGGGAATACTCCTCCGGATTAAAGGGGAATCAAACCCATCGGCTGAATCGGAAAAAAGATGTTTGTCGACATAAAAGAAATCCGACAAAAGCAAAGAGAAAACAAACCATGAAAATAACATGGAAGCAAAGGCAATGATAAAAAAACCATTTGCAAAAATATGCTATACTGAGCTGATCAGATGGTATTACCATGGTCGGACAGGATCAAGGCCCCCAATAGGAGTGACAATGATTCAAGTCAGCCAGGTCCCCAAATGATTCGTGGCATATATGCCAGATCAAGAGGCGTGGCAATGGTTCGGGTTCGACCATGCCCCCAAGTGATTTTGTGGCCTTAGGCCGACCAAGAGGCGTGACTGGTTCAGACTTGACCATGTCCCCAAATGATCTGGTGGCTGTCGCCTATCAAAGGGTGTTCGTTGGTTCGGACACGACCAAGGCCCCCAGTGATATATAAAAAAAACAAATGTCAAGGGGTAAACCGGAGGCCGCTTTAAACAGAACCACTCCGTGTAACCTCGCATGATGAGAAAGACAGAGACCCCGCTTTAGCTGAGGCTCCGGTTTGATATATCAAAGATAATATATACATTGTCATGATATGTACATAGATAGAGCCGATGGCTCAAGTATAGTAAGGCCGAAGATGAGCTATATTCCACGGCCTGTTGGTCTCCTCCTCTGATGTACGTGAGTCTTGATGCCCTCGAATATCAATCAGATAGTACGACCCGTTGTGCAAATTCTTGCTGACCACGAAAGGTCCCTCCCAAGGTGGGGATAACTTGTGCATATCCGTTTGATCTTGGATGAGTCGAAGCACCAAATCTCCTACTTGAAAAGTCTGGTTCTAACCCGGCGACTGTGATAGCGACGAAGATCTTGCTGGTAAATCGCCGAACGGGCAGCCGCTATATCACGCTCCTCGTCCAATAGGTCCAAAGCGTCTTGCCGTGCTGTCTCATTGTCTGCTTCAACATAAGCTGCCACACGAGGCGAATCGTGCCGGATGTCACTAGGGAGAACTGCCTCTGCTCCATAGACCATGAAAAATGGCGTGTATCCTGTGGACCGGTTTGGCGTAGTATTGATACTCCATAATACAGATGGTAGCTCTTCAACCCAACATCCTGGTGTTCTTTGCAACGGGACCATAAGCCGGGGTTTGATGCCTCGCAAAATTTCCTGATTAGCTTGTTCTGCCTGTCCATTGGACTGGGGGTGTGCCACTGACGACACGTCAAGTCGGATGTGCTCACGTTCACAGAACTCCTTCATAGCGCCCTTGGATAAATTGGTACCATTGTCAGTAATGATACTGTGTGGAAAACCAAACCGGAAAATCACCTTCTTGATGAACTGCACCGCTGTTGCTGGATCACACTTGCTGACAGGCTCCGCTTCAACCCACTTGGTAAATTTGTCAACTGCCACCAAAAGGTGGGTTTTCTTATCCTTGGATCTTTTAAAAGGCCCAACCATATCCAGCCCCCAAGTTGCAAACGGCCATGTTATTGGGATCATCCTCAATTCTTGAGCCGGCACATGAGCACGCCTTGAAAATTTCTGACATCCATCACACCGTTTAACCAAGTCCTCCGCGTCAGCATGCGCTGTCAACCAGTAGAACCCGTGACGAAACGCCTTTGCCACCAGAGACTTTGAACCGGCGTGGTGTCCACAATCCCCTTCATGGATTTCTCTTAAGATTTCACAGCCTTCCTCAGGAGAAACACAACGTTGAAACGCCCCTGATACACTGCAATGATGTAATTCACCATTGACAATCGTCATAGACTTGGATCGCCGGACTATCTGCCTGGCCAGAATCTCATCCTCTGGTAACTCCCCCCGGTTCATGTACGCAAGATAAGGAACTGTCCAATCCGGAATAACATGCAGGGCTGCCACCAATTGAGCCTCCGGATCAGGAATAGCCAAATCCGCCTCACCTGGGAGCTTGACTGACGGGTTGTGCAACACGTCCAAAAAGACGTTAGGCGGGACCGGTTTACGCTGAGAGCCCAACCGGCTTAAAGCATCCGCCGCTTCATTCTTCCGACGGTCCACATGATCCACTTGATAACCCTTGAAACAACCTGCAATATTATCCACTTCCCGACGATATGCAGCCATGAGCGGGTCCTTAGAATCCCAAGTGCCAGACACCTGTTGAGCCACTAGGTCCGAGTCACCAAAGCACTTAACCCGGCTTAAATTCATCTCTTTAGCCATCCGGAGACCATGGAGCAAGGCTTCGTACTCAGCTGCATTATTAGTACAAGGGAACATTAAGCGGAGAACATAACAAAACTTATCACCTCGTGGGGAAGTTAATACGACTCCAGCCCCCGAGCCTTCCAATTGCCTGGATCCGTCAAAATGAATAGTCCAATATGTGTGATCCGGCTTCTCCTCTGGTGCTTGTAACTCCGTCCAGTCATTGATGAAATCAACAAGTGCTTGAGACTTCACTGCCGTCCGAGGCACGTACTTCAGTCCGTGTGGCCCAAGCTCTATAGCCCACTTGGCAATCCGGCCAGTCGCCTCCCGGTTCTGTATAATATCCCCCAAGGGAGCTGAACTGACCACTGTGATGGGGTGCCCTTGAAAATACTGCTTCAACTTCCGACTGGCCATAAAAACACCATAGACCAGCTTCTGCCAATGCGGATATCTTTGCTTGGATTCAATAAGCACCTCGCTGATATAATAAACCGGCCGCTGAACCGGATATTCCTTGCCTGCCTCTTTGCGTTCCACCACAATAGCCACGCTAACTGCCCGAGCATTGGCCGCTACGTATAATAACAGCGGCTCCTTGTCGACCGGAGCTGCAAGAACAGGCGGATTGGCTAACTGCCGCTTCAGGTCCTCAAATGCTTCATTAGCAGCCGGACTCCAAATGAAATGGTCTGTCTTCCTCAGCATTTGGTACAAAGGAATGGCCTTCTCTCCGAGGCGGCTGATAAACCGGCTTAGTGCGGCGATTCGGCCCGCCAAACGCTGAACATCATTGATGCACTTCGGTTTAGCTAGGGCGGTGATAGCTGTAATCTTCTCCGGATTAGCCTCAATTCCTCTATTAGACACCAGAAACCTAGTAACTTGCCTGCCGGAACACCAAAGACACACTTGGCCGGATTAAGCATCATCTTGTAAACCCGCAAGTTGTCAAAGGTTTCCTTCAAGTCATCCACCAGCGTCTCCTTCTGCCTTGATTTTACTACAATATCATCCACATAGGCGTGCACATTGCGGCCGATCTGTTTATGCAGGCAATTCTGTACACACCATTGATAGGTGGCTTGGGCACTCTTAAGTCCGAAGGGCATAGATACATAGCAGAAGGCTCCAAAGGGAGTAATGAATGCTGTTTTCTCCTGGTCCTTAACCGCCATTTTGATCTGATGATATCCAGAGTATGCATCCAAAAAACTCAAATGCTCACAACCCGCCGTGGCATCAATGATCTGGTCAATACGGGGGGGGGGGCAAAAGGATCTGCCGGACAGGCTTTGTTAAGATCTGTGTAATCCACACACATACGCCAAGTGCCGTTTTTCTTAAGAACCAGCACCGGATTAGCAAGCCACTCTGGATGGAACACCTCAATAATAAAACCAGCTGCTAAAAGCCTGGCCACTTCCTCTCCAATGGCTTTGCATCTTTCTTCGTTAAACCGGCGGAGGAACTGTTTCACCGGTTTATACTTAGGATCCACATTAAGAGTGTGCTCAGCGAGTTCCCTCGGTACACCTGGCATGTCAGACGGCTTCCATGCAAAAATGTCCCGATTCTCACGGATGAACTCGATGAGCGCGCTTTCCTATTTGGGATCCAGGTTGGCACTGATAGTGAACTGCTTGGACGAATCGCCGGGCACGAAGTCAACAAGCTTGGTCTCAGCTGCCGATTTGAACTTCAGATCTGAATCATGCTCTGTAGTTGGCTTCTTTAAAGCGGTCATATCCGCCGGATCAACATTGTCCTTATAATACTTCAACTCCTCCGTGGCACAGACTGACTCTGCATAAGCCGCATCACCTTCCTCACATTCCAAAGCGACCCTACGGCTCCCATGAACCGTTATGGTCCCCTTGTAACCCGGCATCTTGAGCTGCAAGTAGATATAACAAGGCCGCGCCATGAACTTGGCGTAAGCCGGCCGGCCAAACAAGGCATGATACGGGCTCCGGATCTTCACCACCTCAAATGTTAGTTTTTCCGACCGGGAGTCGTGCTCGTCCCCAAAGGCCACATCCAGGGCTATCTTACCAACAGGATATGCAGATTTGCCAGGCACCACACCATGGAACACCGTATTCGATGGTCTGAGATCTTTGTCTGTTAAACCCATGCGGCGGAATGTCTCATAGTACAATATGTTAATACTGCTTCCTCCATCCATGAGTACCTTGGTGAATTTATAACCCCCCACCTGAGGGTCTACCACTAATGCTAGCTGGCCCGGATTATCAACCCGGGGCGGGTGATCCTCTCTGCTCCACACGATAGGCTGCTCCGACCAGCGCAAGTAACGTGGTAAGGCCGGTTCAACAGAATTCACCGCTCGCCTGTGGAGTTTTCGGTCGCGTTTATCCAAACTAGTTGTGAAAACATGATATTGCCCATTGTTCAACTGTTTTGGCTGGCTCTGATAACCCGACTGCTGCTGCTGCTGCTGGCTGTTCTGATTATTCTAGTGATTGTGACCGCCCTGATTGCGACCTGAACCGGAAGCTCCATCGTGATCCGGCCCGTGGAAACCGGATCCTGAACCGCCACCTGATCCGTGATCATACCGGAAAGCATTAGAGTTTTTGAACTCCTGCATGATATAACAATCTTTCCAAAGATGGTTAGCCGGCGCCTCCTTCGTCCCGTGCTCCGGGCAAGGCTGATTCAACAAATAGTTCAAACGGCTTGCGTTGGGATTGGGAGCCCCATTACGATTTGCCGCTTTACCTCTGCACCGCTGCCCCCTGTCCTGTGCATTAGTGTTGGCCACAAAGTCCACTCTGCCATCCGCCTTGCGCTTGCCTCCGTTTCCATGACCCGCTAGTTTGTACTGCTGCTGTTTGGAGTTGCTATTCTTCTTTCCCTTCCCTGCTTCATCATCATCAGGCTCGGGATCCTTGGTACTGTCCGAATCGTCATACTTCACCAAAGCGGCCATGAGGGTTCCCATGTCATTACAGAACCGCTTCATGCGTCCCAACTTCAATTTTAGAGGCTCAAACCGGCAGTTGCCTTCCAGAGTTAAGATCGCAGAGTCGGCATTAATCCTGTCAGACGAGTGCAAAATTTCCGAAACGCGGCGCACCCAACGGGTCGTTGATTCTCCTTCCTCCTGGACACAAGCCGCCAGGTCTACTATGGACTTGGGCTGCTTACATGTATCCTTAAAATTCTGTATAAACCGGGCCCGCAACTGGGCCCATGAGCTGATAGAATTGGGTGGTAGGCTCTTTAACCAAGTACGAGCCGTGCCCTCAAGCATCATGGTGAAGTATTTTGCGCATGCGGCCTCATCCACGTCCAGCATTTCCATGGCCATCTCATAACTCTCTACCCATGCTTCAGGGGGTAAATCAGCGGTGTAATTCGGCACCTTGCGTGGACCCTTGAAATCTTTGGGCAGGCGCACATTGCGTAAAGCGGGGATTAAACAAGGCACTCCCAAAGCGGATGCGACTCCTGGTCCGGCAAAGGTGGTAGGGCGAACCGGTGTAAGTTGATCCGCATCATCCTGCGCTGCTAACTCGGCTTCCCTCCGTGCCCGGGCCCGGTCCACCACATCCTGAGCCTCGCGAACACCGCCTGCCAGGCTATTGCCATGTGCTGCTTCATGGCCTCGCGCATTGCTCGATATAGCCGGTTCATCCATGCGCCTGCTATAGCTCCGGCTTGGACGGGGCGTAGAGTGAATCCGATCACGGCTGTACGAGTATGCTTCCTGCTGAATCAGCGCGGTCCGGAGAAGCTCCTTAACCCGGCGTGTCTCTATCGCTTGCGGAGAGTCCCCTTCAACTGGGATAGCCTCTAATCGCGTGGCAGCTGCAACAAGGTTGTCCATAGGATTAGAATAATGACCTGGGGGCGTCTGGACCGGCAGAAAATTCACAATGTTCTGCTGAGGAGGTTCCATCAGGCGAGGTTGGACCGTCCCCCCTGGTCCTGGTGCCTCAATCCGGTTTGTCTCCGGGTACTGCGGCGGATTACTGGGTCCAGCTCCTGGAGTGTGAAAGAGATTTTGGGGGTCAAACCCTACCGGCAGGCGTGATCTGTGCTTCCGCTTCAAAACCTCCTGTGATGCGTTCTGGTCAAGCATGAGTTTATAGGCCTGGGCGTCCAAAGCGGTCCGCTCTGCAGCCATCCTGTCTTTTTCTGCTGCCAGATCCGCTTTGGCTTGCACGATCTGCTCTCTCACCTTCGCAATTTCTGCATTATGGGCCTCCTGATCCGCCGGATTATCCTCTGCCATAAGCGCGGCTAGTGCATCAAACAGATCAGATAGAACTTGAACTGGCGGGCGCACAAGGCCTCCTGACCCTGCTGCTGCTGCCGCTGCTGATCCGGAGAGCATTGCTGCGGCGGTCGAAGAGTGATTTGCCGCCTGTGTGCCGGCCATGAATATTCCAACCCGGTTGACCTGGCCCGGGGGGTCCGGAATACTGTCGCCATCGGAACAGCCCCTAATCTGGTCGTCTTGCAATTGGTACAGCGATTCGGTCTCTTCGGTCGAGGACTCGTCATCGGAATAGACGACGGTCTCGCTACCGTGTTCTGATTCGTCCTCACGCTCTCCTTCGTGTACGACTCCAATGAAGACACGCTTCACGGCCGGTTTAGCCCAGGTAGATCTCGCACACTGAGCCGTCTCGATGAGGTCGGTGCAGATGTCCAGCTCAGGCCCAGGCTCACCGATCTTGCCAATGAAAACGTGTATGCCGCCGAAGGGGACCCGGTACCCGTACTCAATCAAATCGGCCTCGGGACCCCATCCTACATCGTCGATGTAGATCTTGCCACGACGACTCTTGGTCATCTGGCCCACAGCATAGCCTTCGAGTCCTTTGAGCTTGCCCTCCAAGATCGTCAAACCATCGTGCGATGGCCCCACGGTGGGCGCCAACTGTCATGGATTTGTCACGGCAGATGTCCTAGTGAAAGGACTTAGTCGTGGAGCCATCGCTATGAGTTTACTTGAAGGGGTTAAAGCGGACACAAAGACACGAGGGGTTTATACTAGTTCGGCCCCTTCGATGAAGGTAAAAGCCTACGTCTACTTGTGATGGAATTGATGTGGTCTCGATGGCTAGGGAGCAAACAAGCTTCGCCTAGACTCGAGTTGTTGTCATTGTCTCCCTTGAACCGCCGCCGGGTCGTCCCCTTATATGCATGGGTGACGCCCGTCGGTCCATAGAGTCCCAACCGGTTCATATTCGTATCCCGGTTGGTATCTCTCTATTCCTAACTTACAATACAAGTTATACATCAGGTCGGTTTATGGCTACAGATTCTAAACCGACTATAGGCCTTGGGCCTTCACCTGCTTATACCACTATGAAGTTAACCCGGCCCAAGTAGGCCGGTTTACGCCTAGTGGCAATATCCCCAACAGGATCCTTTCTGGAAAAAGAGTTTCTCTCGAAAGAAGTAAGTGGGAGGAAAGTAGAACTCGCTGAAGTACTACCTCTTGAACCGGAAAGTAGTGCAGCTCAAGAAAATGTTCCTGTGATGCCTACACCAACTGAAGAGGAAAATAATAATGATGATCAAGGTACTTCGGATCAAGTTACTACTGAACTTCGTAGGTCCATAAGGACACGTTCCGCACCAGAGTGGTACGGCAACCCTGTCCTGAAAATCATGTTGTTAGACAAGGGTGAACCTTCGAACTATGAAGAAGCGATGGCGGGCCCAGATTCCAACAAATGGCTTGAAGCCATTAAATCCGAGATAGAATCCATGTATGAAAACAAAGTATGGACTTTGACTGACTTGCCCGATGATCGGCGAGCGATAGAAAACAAATGGATCTTTAAGAAGAAGACGGACGCGGATGGTAATATTACCATCTATAAAGCTCGACTTGTCTCTAAGGGTTATCGGCAAGTTCAAGGGATTGACTACGATGAGACTTTCTCTCCCGTAGCGAAGCTTAAGTCCGTCCGAATCATGTTAGCAATTGCCGCATACTATGATTATGAGATATGGCAGATGGACGTCAAAACGGCATTCCTTAACGGTTATCTTAAGGAAGAACTATATATGATGCAGCCGGAAGGTTTTGTCGATCCTAAGAACGCTAACAAAGTATGCAAGCTCCAGCGATCCATTTATGGGCTGGGGCAAGCATCTCGGAGTTGGAACATTCGCTTTGATGAGATGATCAAAGCGTTTGGGTTTATGCAGACTTATGGAGAAGCCTGCGTTTACAAGAAAGTGAGTGGGAGCTCTGTAGCATTTCTCATATTATATGTAGATGACATACTTTTGATGGGAAATGATATAGAATTCTTGGACAGCATTAAGGCCTACTTGAATAAGTGTTTTTCAATGAAGGACCTTGGAGAAGCTGCTTATATATTAGGCATCAAGATCTATAGGGATAGATCGAGACGCCTCATAGGTCTTTCACAAAGCACATACCTTGATAAGATTTTGAAGAAGTTCAAAATGGATTAGTCCAAGAAGGGGTTCTTGCCTGTATTGCAAGGTGTGAGATTGAGCTCGGCTCAATGCCCGACCACGGCAAAAGATAAAGAAGAGATGAGTGTCATCCCCTATGCTTCAGCCATAGGATCTATTATGTATGCCATGCTGTGTACCAGACCTGATGTAAACCTTGCCGTAAGTTTGGTAGGAAGGTACCAAAGTAATCCCGGCAACGAACACTGGACAGCGGTCAAGAATATCCTGAAGTACCTGAAAAGGACAAAGGACATGTTTCTCGCTTATGGAGGTGACGAAGAGCTCGTCGTAAAGGGTTATGTCAACGCTAGCTTCGACACAGATCTGGATGACTCTAAGTCACAAACCAGATACGTATATATGTTGAATGGTGGAGCAGTAAGCTGGTGCAGCTGCAAGCAGAGCGTCGTGGCGGGATCCACATGTGAAGCGGAGTACATGGCAGCCTCGAAGGCAGCGCATGAAGCTATTTGGGTGAAGGAGTTCATCACCGACCTAGGAGTCATACCCAATACGTCGGGCCCGATCAAACTCTTCTGTGACAACACTGGAGCTATTGCCCTTGCCAAGGAGCCCAGGTTTCACAAGAAGACCAGGCACATCAAGCGTCGTTTCAACTCCGAAAATGTTCAAGATGGAGACATAGATATTTGCAAAGTACATACGGATCTGAATGTCGCAGATCCGTTGACTAAACCTCTCTCGCGAGCAAAACATGATCAACACCAGAACTCTATGGGTGTTCGATTCATCACAATGTAACTAGATTATTGACTCTAGTGCAAGTGGGAGACTGTTGGAAATATGCCCTAGAGGCAATAATAAAAGTGTTATTATTATATTTCCTTGTTCATGATGATTGTCTTTTATTCATGCTATAACTGTATTATCCGGAAATCGTAATACACGTGTGAATACATAGACCATAACATGTCCCTAGTGAGCCTCTAGTTGACTAGCTCGTTGGTCAACAGATAGTCATGGTTTCCTGGCTATGGACATTGGATGTCATTGACAACGGGATCACGTCATTATGAGAATGACGTGATGGACAAGACCCAATCCTAAGCATAGCACAAGATCGTGTAGTTCGTTTTGCTAGAGCTTTTTCTATGTCAAGTATCTCTTC